>NC_051176.1:329349984-329379703 GCF_013339695.2 Rhipicephalus sanguineus | reverse complement strand
GTATTGGCTCTAAAGGTTCATCTGTTTCTTATGAATTTAACCTTAGCAAGATTTTACAACTTTGGAAGGTTCCTTAGTTAATTCTGTAATAACGTTTTTTGTTATGTGGACGATTACTTGATTTTTTTTAGTGGTGATGGCTTTGAAAATGTGGTAACCTCATTGAGTGAAAAATTTCAATTAAAGGAAGGAGGGCTGAACTTTACTAAAGAGTTTTGCCTAAGAATAATGGAGTACAATTTCTAGACATTTCTTAATGTTTCAGAAAACCACCGTGTGCTGGCAGTATGCTGCTAGATCTTCAAAACCGCTATTAAACTTTTCGTCGAAGCACTCGAAGGTTGTAAAAAATGGTATCACCATGTTTGCCTTAATCTGCCCTCACCAAGTCGTGTGAGCACAAAATGAGTGATAGCTTGAACGCACGGCTTACGCGTCTTTTAGATGTAGGTTATCCCATGATGTAGTGGCCACTGTCGCTGAGCGTTTAAGGAATCCATATGGTTAAGTCCGAGCATGGTTGCAGAAAGCGATAGGCAAATGTGTGGTGTTTGTGGTGTCCCGCTCAGCGCTTGTCCCGTCCTCTTCTCTTGTGTACCTTGTCAATTTCGTGCGCTGCGCAAAAGATGGATAAGTTCCACTCGCCCCGCCTATCAATCCTTCTTTCTTGTGTCCGTGTTTGCACCCCGGTCTTTTTAGATGAATACTTATTAACTAGCTCAGCTCTCTGTTTTTCTGAGCCTTCCTCTTCTGCGAAATAAGGTTCTTCATTCATTCTCGCAAGTCGGGAACATGGACCAGACGCCCATCAATTTCGACATGCCAATGAGTAGGACGGTCAATGAAGAAGGAGCACGCAGTGTGCTTGTTAAAACGACAGGCGCCGAGAACCAGCGTTTCACGGTAATGCTGGCTATCATGGAATATGGCAGGAAGTTGTCACCGTATGTTATCTTCAAATGAAAAAACCGTGCCGAAGGTCAACTTCCCAGCCGGCATACGCCTTGCTTCTAACCTCTCTCCTTGTACTCCGACAGTTTTCGCAGCCACCTGGGAGAGAACGTACGCCGCGAACTGAAGGAGCTGCGCACCAAGATCGCATCATCCAGGTGGATTCCTTCGGTGCTGCAGCCCCTTGATGTTTGTGTGGACAAGCCGTTCAAAGACAGTGTGCGCCAGTTGTATACGGACTGGATGGCCCGGGAGGGCACACCCTGACGCCAACAGAAAGATTAAAGGCCGTCCGTCGAGCTGGTGTGCTCCTGGATTTGGACGCATGGCACTCACTGCCAGCTGATTTGATCGCAAAGACTTTTAAGAAGACGAATTGCAAATGCGCTGGATGGCAGCGAGGACGACCAGGTGTGGGAGCAAGATAACGAAGTGGCTAGCAACCTGGACGATGGGTCTAGCTATTCTGACGAAGAGTGAAGGGCAATAAAAAAACTGTTTCCAAATAGTGTACGCGTATGTTTACTGAAAAAGGTAAGCTACACAACTTTTTTTATTGAATTTTTGCTCATCTCGGAAAAAGTTTTCGTACATTTACCCCACATGATAAACGCACCCCCCAACTTGCTTCAGTTTTCGGAAAGAAAAGTGCATTCATTACACGAGTATATATGTAATTAATTTTTGACAAATCATTAACCACTGGTCAGTTGCCACAAGACTGGAAAGTAGCAATTATAGTCCCATTCTTAAAGGCGCTTTAAAAAAAGAAGTTACTAATTATCGACCCATCTCGTGACATTGATTTCCTGTAAGGTCATACGGCACATAATATACAAGGCTATCATGAAGCATCTAATGGACAACGCATTGCCAACTAATAATCAACGCGGCTTTACAAGGAATTTTCCTGTACAACACACAAATTGAAGAAGAATGGCTATTTGGGCTAGTTGGTTAAGTGCATATTGAAAGGGTTTGCAGCGCAAGCATGATAGTGCTGAAGGAAAGGCGTAAAAGCGAGGAACGGAAAGCAAAGAGGGACGACACAGCGCTCGTGTCGTCCCTCTTTGCTTTCCGTTCCTCGCTTTTACGCCTTTCCTTCAGCACTACCTTGCTTGCGCTGCAAACCCTTTCAATATGCACAACGAATTGAGTTTTATAATGACTTAGCATCTACAATCAATTTGAAGGGCCACAGACTGCATATTTTAGACTTCCACAAAGCATTTCATACTGTTTGCCATTCTTTATTACTTCAAGAGCATCGAACGCTCGATATAGATTCTAGTGTTTTTAGCTGGATAGAAAACTTTTCTGTCAAAACACCGTCAACGTGTTGTCCTGAATGGCACCATTCAGATTAGCTGGATGTCACGTCAGGGTTCCTCCAAAGATCTGTCCTGAGGCCTCTCTTGTTTCTGGATTACATTAATGACATTAACCTAGGCACTCTCTAACATGCGGCTCTGCGCGGATTACTGTATCATATATAGAAAAATTAGAATGAACATGATGTCCTTGAGTGCTGGCCGACCTAGAAGGTATTTGTAAATTGTGTTTTAAATGGAAGATGAATTTGAATGCAGGTAAGTGCTTCCTATGTGCGTTCCATAAGAAGAAAAAAAGAATCGACGACATCTACTATTAATGAGCAACGTTTTAAGTAAAAAATTCACTAATAAATATTTATGAGTGATGCCGTCAGGCGACTGCTCTTGGAATGCACATGTGGGCGATGTGGTCGCCAAAGCTGCGGTTGCCTTGAAATTATATTCAACAAAATTTAAATGTGCGAATTCTAGCCATAGAAACACGAAATATCTAACTTGTGTAAGACCTATTTTGGAATATGCTAGTACTCTTTGGGACACCTTTCAAGTACTTCTGATTAAAGTTCGATTCAAGCTCACAGTTTGTGCTGTATGAAGGTCATATATCAAACAGTCCCAGTCACTTCTGGGGTTCCGCCTTGGGACCACTATTATTTTTTAATTTTCACAAACGACCTCGCATCAAACATTGACTGTAATATCAAGCTGTTTGCAGACGACTGCATTACTATAAGGAGGTAACCAACTTCACAGACCACATTAACCTCAATGAATGTCTACCAAGCTAGTGGACTGGTGCGGTAAATGGCCAAATGTCCATTAATGAAAAAATCCGCAGCTATGATGTAACACATAAGCAGAATCCATCAGAATATCATTTACCCCATTCATGTTCACCACTGACTAATGTTGTGCAGCATAAGGTACTTAGGCATACATTAACAGTCTGACCTGAGATGGGATACACACATAGCTAATGCCACTGCGGCCGCACTGCGTAAACTTTATTATTTATTTTTTATTTATTAGTATACCCTCAAGACCCAGAGGTGTTACAGAGGGGTGAGTACAATAGAACGTGGCAAAATAATACCAGTGAGGAAATACAACAAATAACAATAGTTGAAAAAAGAAAAAAATCAAGAAAAGAAAACGAAAAACAATAGGTGCAGTGTTTCGACATAATGGTGTTTTCACACTTGCGGACTTGAACAGCCCTTTGCCCTTAGTGACAGCAATGGAGGGGGGAAGGTGGTTCCAGTCCCTGCTTGTCTTCGGAAGAAATGATTGAAAAAAGTGGTTGGTGCGGCCAGAAAGGAATGGCTACTTTATTTGGGTGGTCAACACGGGATGAGATGTTAAGCAGGTCCTGAGATTAATTCCTCTCCAAGTACTTGATTATGAAAGAAAATTTTATGAAAGAGCGACAGACGGAATATTGTTCTTCTAGTGCCTCTACCTAAAAAGACGACTCAGAATAGTACCAGCGCCCACAAAACTCTTGGCTTACACCATGTTCGTAAGACCAGTATTAGAATATGCCAACGTAGTTTGGTTTCCTTATTCACTAAGTAGCATTAGTAAATTAGAGGCAGTACAATGCAAAGCCATACGGTTTGTACACAACAAGTTTAAACGTACAGATTCTCCCACTAACCTTCTGGCTTCTTCTGGCATTGATAAACTAGCTACTAGGGCAAAAGAGGTGCGCCTGAGGTTCCTGTACCAGTTTGTTACATGGCCACTACAAGGTAGATGTGTCTAAGTACGTCACATATTCACTAGTCACGCCCTACTCGTCATAAGCACAAATACAGTCTGAAAGAATATTCCTCAAACAGCGATGGTCTTTGGAAAATCGTTGTTCCCACTGTCAAGACATTTATTAGCGGGCACTCGGCGACGGCGACAGTCCAAAAGTGGGGCCGACTCTCTGCACGAGGAGCGTGCTCTCAGAGAAGAGGCGACCCACTAGAAGGCGCTCGAGAGGACGACCCATTACCGACTACGAACGCTTCGTTACAATTACCCCGGGTACGAAAAGGGAGCCGCCTGGCGACCTAGCAGCTTGTCACTATGAGCGGGTCATGGTAGGGCTTCAGGCGCTCCACGTTGACAATGTCGCGCCCTCGACGGCGCATGTCCGAAGATGGTTCGATGGGTTCGATCAGGTAGTTGACCGGGGATGTGCGTTCCACGACACGGTAGGGGCCTTCGTATTTGGGCAGTAGTTTGGAAGAGAGGCCAGTTGCAGTGGTCGGGACCAAGAGCCACACGAGCGCTCCAGGGAGGAACGTGGACTCAGAAGTGGTGGTGTCACCGCAAATGCTGTTCTGCCGCTCTTGTTCGTGCATTGTAAAGGTCTTCACAAGATCGCGACATTCTTCAGCAAGCCTGGCTGTGTCCGAAATAGGCGCACATTCAGATTGATCTGGCTTGTAGGGAAGGATGGTGTCGATTGTGTGCGACGGGTGCCTGCCGTACAATAAGAAAAATGGTGAGAAACCAGTAGTGCTCTGAGAGGCGGTATTGTAGGCGTACGTGACGAAGGGCAGAATGACATCCCAATTCGTGTGGTCGGCGGCGACGTACATCGAGAGCATGTCGCCGAGCGTGCGGTTAAAGCGTTCGGTGAGGCCATTCGTCTGCGGGTGGTAAGCAGTAGTTTTGCGGTGAACAACGTTGCACTCTTTGAGAATGGCTTCCACGACTTCCGACAAGAAGACACGGCCTCGATCACTGAGCAGCTCCTGGGGCGGACCGTGACGCAGCATGAATCGGTGGAGCAGGAACGAGGCCACATCGCGCGCTGTAGCCGCAGGGAGGGCGGCAGTTTCAGCGTATCGCGTGAGGTGGTCTACAGCGACAATGACCCAGCGGTTACCAGCGGATGTCAGAGGAAGTGGCCCATACAGATCGATGCCAACGCGCCCAAACGGTCGGTCAGGGCAAGGTAGAGGGTGCAGACCTGCCGGCGACAGGTGCGTTGAAGTTTTGCGGCGCTGACAGTCGATGCAGGAGCGAACGAACTTCTGCACGTAGCGGTACATCCCTCGCCAAAAGTACCGTTGGCGAATGCGGTGGTAGGTTTTCGATACGCCAGAGTGTGCACACTGCGGATCACAGTGGAACGACTCGCATATGTCAGAACGCAGACTGCGGGGTATTACTAGTAGCCACCGGCGGCCGTCGCCGTTGTAATTGCGTCGATGAAGCAGATCGTCGCGAACGGCGAAATGGTGGGCTTGACGACGCAACGCGCGAGTAGATGGTGTGGCTGACGGATCAGTCAGTAAGTCCATCAGTGAGGCAATCCATTGGTCCTTGCGCTGTTCGGTAGCAATGGTGTGAATGTCGATGGAAGAAACGGCAAAGTGAGACACTGAGCTGTGGGCATTTTCGTCAGCCAAGGGAGAGCGCGACAGGGCGTCGGCGTCAGCATGCTGGCGTCCGTTGCGGTACAGCACGCGGATGTCGTAGTCTTGCAGGCGAAGTGCCCAACGGGCGAGACGGCCTGAGGGATCCTTCAACGACGACAACCAGCACAGTGCATGATGGTCGGTGACAACATCAAATGGGCGACCATACAAATAAGGCCGAAACTTCGCAAGGGCCCAGATGATTGCCAGGCATTCTTTCTCCGTGACGGTGTAGTTGGTCTCGGCTTTAGTAAGCGTACGGCTTGCATATGCCACGACATATTCAGGGAACCCAGGTTTGCGCTGCGCAAGGACAGCGCCGAGGCCAACACCGCTGGCGTCCGTGTGTACCTCTGTAGGGGCCGTTGGGTCGTAGTGGCGTAGTATGGGAGGAGACGTCAACAAACGACGGAGCTTTGCGAAAGCGTCATCGCACTGTGACGACCACAAATTGAGGGGCCCGTTGCTGCCAAGGAGCTTCGTCAGCGGCGATATGATAGTCGCGAAGTTTCGGATAAAGCGCCGAAAGTAGGAGCATAATCCTACGAAACTGCGCAGTTCCTTGACGGACGTAGGCTTGGGGAACTCTGTCACGGCCCGAAGCTTGGCCGGATCAGGGAGAATTCCGTCCTTGGACACGACGTATCCTAGTATCGTCAGCTGCCGTGCTGCAAATCGGCACTTCTTTAGATTCAGCTGTAGCCTGGCCTCGCTCAGACGCGTCAAAACATGCCGCAGGCGTTGAAGATGCGTGGAGAAGTCCGGGGCGAAAACGACGATGTCGTCGAGGTAGCACAGGCACGTGTGCCATTTCAAGTTGCGCAGAATGGTATCCATCATGCGCTCAAAGGTCGCGGGCGCATTACACAGCCCAAACGGCATGACGTTAAACCCGTACAAGCCGTCGGGTGTGACAAACACTGTCTTCGGTCGAGCGTCATCAGCCATGGGGACTTGCCAGTACCCTGAGCGCAAATTGAGCGATGAAAAAAATTCTGCTCCTTGCAGGCTGTCAATGGCGTCGTCTATTCGAGGTAGGGAATAAACGTCCTTACGGGTAATCTTATTGAGTCGTCGGTAGTCCACACAGAACCGCACAGAGCCGTCCTTTTTCGCAACGAGAACGACAGGAGAAGCCCACGGGCTGTTGGAGGGTCGAATAACATCGCGGCGAAGCATGTCTTCGACTTGCTCGTTAATTACACGACGCTCTGCTGGCGATACGCGATATGGACGTTGCCGCAGTGGTGGTTGGGTGCCAGTGTCGATGTGATGCGTGACAGCAGACGTGCGGCCGAGAGAAGTTTGCGCGACATCGAACGAAGAACGAAATTCTTCCAACAGGCATAGAAGCTGGAAACGCTCGACCGATGTAAGGTTGTCAGCAATCGAGGAACCAAATACATCAGCGGGTGACGAATCAGATGTGGAAACAGCACTGAGCGAACGGGAGCTGGCGCAGTGCGTGTCACCCGGTGCGTCCATAACTTGTGCGTCTTCGAGGGCTTCCGCTCTGCCGAGACATTCCCCTCGCACCACTGTAACAATGTACGGGGATGGGTTCGTAACAAAAATATCGGTGTCGCCCTGAGTGACTTGCACGGTCGCAAATGGCACCAGCAAGCCTTTCCTGTTAAAAACGCAGTCAGATGGAGAAAGGAGTGCAACGGTGTCAGCGAGACCGGTGAAATAGACTGACACAGCCGTTGACGAGTTTGCAGGAAGTGTGGTGTCGTCTTTGACGAGTACCTTGGTCGCAGCCGGTAGACTGTCCGCCGGCGTCAAATCTGGGAATGGTGAGAGCTCTATTTCGGCTGGTGCGCACCGAATTACGGCGTCGTGACGTGCGAGAAAATCCCATCCCAGGATGACGTGGTGGGAGCATGAACAAATTATGATGAATTCGACAGCGTACATAGCGTCCTGAATCATGACACGGGCGGTGCACACCGCTGTCGGGTGAATACTTTGGGCGCTGGCTGTTTGGAGGGAGAGCCCGGAAAGTGGCGTCGTCACTTTTCGTAGTAGTCGGCTAAATTTAGCATCCATAACGGATACAGCAGCTCCAGTGTCTACAAGGGCCGATGTACGCACACCATCGACAAACACGTCTACTACGTTTGATGGGTTTTGCTGAGGGCTTTGGCAGTTCGATAGCGTCGCAGCCCTTGCCTCTTGGACTGCGACGACTAGTTTTCCTGTTCTCGTGCGACCGGACGAGGCCACATCGGCGACAGTGATCGGCGTCGTGGGGACGGTGAACGGCGGGTAGATGAAGCTGGGCGTGACGTCGGCAACATAGGCGGCGGCGGGTCGTAATACGGGCGGCTGGACTGGTTGGTGACGGTTGATCCTACTCGAGGCGGCTGCACGCGGTTGCAATAGCGGGCGACGTGACCGGCCCAACCACACGCAAAGCAGATGGGGCGGTTGTCGGCAGTGCGTCATCGGCTTGCCAGGCTAGGTCCCATCCATGTCGCAGGACGCGAGGGACGGGGCGGCGGCTGATATGACTGCATGGTGGTCTGCAGTCGAGGCGTATGAATGACGTCGGCGTACGCAGCCGGCACACTCGCTTCGAAGGCCTGAGGCCTGGCGACGGTTCCGGCGTAAGTTAGCGGGGGCACCACAGGGAGCGCTGGGGGCGGCCTGGCTACAACTTGCGCGTAACTGAGAGGCGCAGGCGCTGGAGGGGGCTGGTGGTATTCCGGCATGACTTCCGCGATTTCCTGCTCGATTGCCCGGCGTAGGGGAGGCAGCAGTGTGGTCGACGGCTGCTCAACATGCTGCGGGTGAGCGAAGGCCAGTAGAGAAAACTGGCGGGCAATTTCCTCGCGCACGAAGGACTTGGATCTTGGCGAGTAAGACGGAGTGGTCCGACGTGGCCGACAAGCCAGCGAGATCGGCGTCGCGTGATGGAGGTCGACGTGTCAACAGCCGCTGCCGGCGCAGCTCCTCGTAGCTTTGGCACAGTGTGATGACCTCTGCCACAGTGCGAGGGTTTTTGGCGAGCAGCATGGTGAAGGCATCGTCGTCGATGCCTTTCATAACGTTCCGGATCTTGTCGGACTCAGACATTGTCGCATTGGCTTTCTTGCACCAGTCGAGCACGTCTTCAATGTAGCTCGTGAAAGACTCGCCGGCCTGCTGGGCTCGTTCACGTAAACGCTGTTCGGCTTGCAGCTTGCGAACGGCAGGGCGGCCAAACACGTCGATGATGGCGGTCTTGAAAGCCGACCACGTAGCGAAATCGGATGCGTGGTTGTTGTACCATAGGCCGGCCACACCCACGAGGTAGAAAACGAGGTTGCTCAGTTTGCCTGCCTCGTCCCATTTATTGGGGACGCTCACACGCTCGTAGATCGCGAGCCAGTCCTCGACGTCGGTGCCATCCGCGCCAGTGAAGACAGGAGGGTCGCGGATGCGGGGGACACCTGGACATGGCGTCGGTGCAAGAGGAGGCGTTTGCTGGGCAGCGTCTTGAGTCATGGTAGCAGGCACGGTACGGGATCGAAGCTCCAAGGGCATCGAATGCAGACCATAGTTGTTGAAAGGGCACAGCACTCTCCACCAAATTGTCAAGACGTTTATTAGCGGGCACTCGGCGACGGCGACAGTCAAAAGCGGGGCCGACTCTCTGCACGAGGAGCGTGCTCTCAGAGAAGAGGCGACCCACTAGAAGGCGCTCGAGAGGACGACCCATTACCGACTACGAACGCTTCGCTACACCACTAATAATATGCGAATGGAATAAACTGAATGCAAATGCTACTAGTGCAGACACACTATCCGCATTCACCGCAGTGTTAGAAACCATGTGTAACCTACAGTAGTGCGTCAATGCTTCGCATCCTTTTATTATCCTCTTTCTTTTTTTTTTGAACAGTGCACTGTAGCAGGCCAGACAGTACTTGGTCAGACCTACCTTGTCGCCTCCGTCTGGTAAAATGAAGGGATGGAAAACTTTTGTTTTTTTTTATTCATTAAATCCATCGTTCAAATTCCTGGCTTGGTATGCGCAAGTCAGCAGTTTCCTGAGTTTGCTGCTAGAAAACGGCACATATTGTTGATTCGGTCGCCGTCATTTGTCCTGCTCTTGTGATATCATTCATACCGAAAAATTTAGTGCGTTTCAAGTTGATGCCTCTCGTTTCAGTCTCTTTTTTTTCTTGCGCAAATAAAATGCCGAATGGTTTACTGGACACACTTGTAGGTAATGATGGTTGTGCCGACATTAAAGATGCGCTAGATATCTACATATTTTTATAACAGTGTATAACAAATTTTGGCACGAATATATCCTTCTTTTTCATTGTATGAAGAATTCATTGTTCCTCGTATTTTGTTGTTGTTTACCAATAGTGTAAGTGAACCCGTATGTTACTTGGAATGTTATTGTTTGCTCTTTATGAATGAATACCATCTACAATATGCCTTCTGTAATGACTCCAAGACTGGGGTCAACAGTATTAAAAATAAATAAATAAAATAAACCAGAAAAACTTCAAAACAGAGTTGTCAGGTTCACCTTGTGTAGCTAAGGAAGGGAGTACAGTTGCATAGCAATGAAAAACGAGCTGAATTAGGAATCACTCTTGCCTTGCCGAAAAAAAAACTGTGGTGAAAGCTTCTGTATGACATATTATTAAAATAACAAAACTGGAATTGGTAGCGGAAGGTGCTTAAAACCTCCAAACTATATATCTGCACACACTGATCACTGGTGCAAAATTAGCGAATACCAGGCCATGACAAACCTGTATGCTAATTTTTTTTTAACCCTTTCAGACACCACCTATGAAGAACTGCCTGTAAATGTGTCAAATCAATACAACGTTAGTTTAAGGCACTCAATAGTCTATTGCAACAAAAACAATGTCATAATATGTTAATTTATATGTGTTATAGTAACTAATCGTAATTAAGTTGTAATTCAATATCTCTTTATCCTGAAGTCATTGATGCTCTGTTTTGGCATAAATAGAATGAAATCTCAGGCTAGAAATGTAGTGCAAGTTCATTTTTGGTTATGTCCATTTTGAGCAAAGAAAAATTAAACTTTTTACATGGCTCGCAGGAAGCGGCACGTCGAACGACTCGTCGAACGTGGTGGTGCCTTCAGCAAGGTGATCATATGCAACAGTGCACTGCAACATGAAGTTCAATGAAGACAAATTTATTATGCAGGAGGTTCAATTCATCCAAAGCTCGATATATCTCACTCTTTCTTAGCCTCTAGTTGATACAAATAGCAAAAACAAGTGTTGTACACAATTGTGTACATAGCATGTCAAAGGGTTAACAGTGAGTTGTTCTAGGGCTGGGCCTGATGACAGATGACTGTCCGCGTTGCATGTCATGCTCCGGTTCATAGATACACCCACACACGGCGTAACTGCCTTGGTCGCGGACGAAGAAGTAGCTGCACAGTGGAATGGGGAAGGATGGTGTCACAAACGAGCACTTAATTAGGTGCACGCTCCGCCGCATTCAGACGACAGCATGAAATCACGGAGCCAACGGTTCCCTCAACAAGCGCGCGCAACGGAAAAAACAAGTATTAAAGGACGCCGTGAGAGTGCCTCCTCACTCACTCGAAACAGCCGCTGGAAACCAGCAGTCTCGGATCAAACACCCAGCAAAGTCGGGAAACATCACAAAAGAAAACATGATGCAATGCCGAGTGATGCCACAGTGAGTAGAACCGGCGAGAAGAATCTCACCCTTTCGCTAGCTTTGGCTGTGCTGTACGCCGAAGACTACACCCGAAGCTTCTGGAACCCGGGCGCGAGGAGATATAAGCGTGCAGCAACGGGGCACGAGAAGGCGTCCGGAGATGGTGAAGAAGTTATGTTGTTGAAGTGGTTCGGTCGGCCAAAGAAGACGCGTTTTATGATGTAGTGCGGTCAGTCGATCCGGAAGAACTGGATGATTGACGCTGTGTGAGCAGTAAAAAGTTGCGTGAGTGCTTCCTGAAGGAGAAGCATTCAAGACATGTTCCAAGAATTGTGGACTGGATACATTTGGAGAATATTCAAGACTTTAAGTGTTCTTGAATAGTTTGTAATGCATAAGATTGAATTTGTAGCGCGCCGCGCGATCTGTTTGTTTTTCTCCAGTCATTTTAAACACCATCTAAGTTAGATTGTGAGTTGTAATTAATACCAGCCAAATGTGCATGTTTGTGTGATGGTTGTACTGCCTTAACCGAGAATATATTTTGTTTGTGTTATCAACCCTTGGCTCTGACTCAGTCTTTGAACCACAACCACCGTCTGCTGGCGCACTAAAAGGACCTACTCTAAATTGTCCGCACTTTCGTGGTGCGTTTCGGGGGGCCGATACGTCAGCCCATGGAATCTGCCTGGCGATT
The DNA here is from genome assembly GCF_013339695.2 of Rhipicephalus sanguineus. Lineage (NCBI taxonomy): Eukaryota > Metazoa > Arthropoda > Arachnida > Ixodida > Ixodidae > Rhipicephalus > Rhipicephalus sanguineus. The sequence continues at coordinate 329,367,626 of NC_051176.1, read as the reverse complement.
GCCTCCCATTAACGTGATCAGCGACAATTATTCTGGCGTTCGCATACAGGACGTTTTTGGTGCAGTGTGCCCAAAGTAGGGAGAAACAGCCTTAAGTCATTGACAGTGCTTTCGTAATGGTTTTTGAGTGTTGTACTGCATTCTCGCTAACCTGTGTGCAGAAAGTGTTTTGGTATTTGAAGCTAGGCAGAGATTTTGTGCACGTGGCTGGGTTTTGTTTGACGGGCATCATGGATCTCGAGAAGTTAGTTGCTCTTAGTGAGAAGATGGGTTTGCCTGGAGCCAAACTATGAAAGTGGGTTAGCCAAAAGGAAAAAGAAGAAAGGGCTGAGAAAGAAAAAGCAGCAGAGCTTGAAAGAGAGAGGTTGGTAGTTGAGAAAGCAAAGGAAGAGAGAACGGCAGATCTAGAGAGGAGAGAGGCTGGCAGTTGAGAGGGAGAAGGAAGAGCGAGAGGCAAAGGAGCGACAGTTGAAAGAAGAAAGAGAGATGCAAGAGAGACAGGTGAAGGAAGAAAGAGCAGCGATTGAAACTAGAGCTGGAAAAAAGAGAGGCTAGTGGCTGAGAGGGTCAAGGAGGAGAGAGCAGCAGAGCTGGAGAGAGAGAGGCTGGCAGCTGAGAGGGAGAAAGAAGAGGCGCAAGAGAGACAGATGCAAGCTGAGATGGCTGAGAGAGAAAGGCAACGGCAGCACGAGATAGACCTCGAACGGCTCTGTTTGCAGCAGCGCATAGAAACTCCCATCTAGGCTAGAGTCGAGAGCAGTGAAAGGGAAGATAATAGCTTTTATTTGAATTGAAGCAAACTGCTCGTGGCATTTGATGAGAGAAAGGATGACCTTGATGCATACCTGTACAGGTTTGCGACGCTTGCTAAAAGCCAGAGTTGGCCGGAGTATCAATGGCCAACAATTTGAGCACTTGTTTGAGTGGCAAAGCCCTGAGTGTGTACGGTAGGCTGACGCCAACCGATGCAGCTAATTACGCAAAAGTGAAAGTTGCTTTGCTTGATTTAAATTCACTGTGGAAGGCTTGAGAAATAGATTTCGGATGGGAAAGCCAGCTGATGGCGAGACGGCGACGCAGTACGCCGCGCGACTCGGCCAATATTTTGACAGGTGGATTGAACTTTCAGAGACGGCGCAGGAGTACGGTGCGCTCAGAGAGCTTCTGATCAGAGAGAAATTTCTCACCACTTGCCACCCGAGCCTGTTGCTCTATAGGAAAGAACAGAGAGCCAAATCGCTCAAAGACATGCTTGAATTGGCTAATCAATTCTTGGAAATGCAAGGTGGCACGAATTTGGCCAAAGTAAAAAAGGAGGGTCCCGAGGATTCGAAGAAATCGACACCAGAAGAAAATAAACATACACAGGAGAGTGTTCCGCGATGCTTTTTGTGTAACAGAGTGGGTCATCGCGCTAACAATTGTCGGACCAACTTTACACATCCCAGTGTGATGAAATGTTTTAAATGTGGACAAACTGGGCACAAGGCAGACGCATGTCGAAATGAAGCGAGTAAAGCCCATCAAGCAGTCTGTGTGCATGCCCCGCCAAAAGAGCAAGCAGAAGTGACCAATGGTGAATTTGTCGAGTAGAAGAGTGGGAAGAAGGTACCTATCATTGGTGCTGTGATGATAACATGGCCAACAGGCATAATGAAAAGAATGCCTACACTTACAGGGAAAATTTGTGGAAAGGAAGTCACGGTACTAGGAGACACTGGAAGCACCACTGTTATAGTGCGAAAAGACTTTGTCCGAGGCAGTGAGTTCACAGGCGATACCAACTCAGTTTGCCTGATCGATGGTTCGATTCAGATGCTTCCTGAAGCCAGGATTGAGGTTGAGACCCCTTACTTCAGCAGGAGAGTTACTGCCCTGTGTATGGATAGCCCCCTGTTCGACCTAATCGTGGGAAAGATCAACGAAGCTAGAGGGCTCCAGAACGTTTGAAAAAGAACCGAAGCTCGACCCTTTGCCAGCTCGAGAACATCGACGGAAACCAGTGGAAGAGGACACCATGAAAGAAATCGCCTGAGTTGAAGTTGAAGTAAGGCTGGATAAGCCCCATATGAACGAGAAGGTGGCGTGGAATTTGAATGAATCAGGGGAGCCATTCGTGCAGGTGTCAGGAAAAGCGAAGCATGAGGAATCGACAGTCACCGTACCGCTGGAGAAAGCGTGCCGTGCAGGTGATGTTGCAACCAAGCGGCCGCCATCATTTGAGAGTGAAATGAAGACAAAGTCGGTCGCCCTGGCGCAACACCACGACGAGCAGAAGCTGACGAAGCACCGACAGTGTTCTCGCTAGCGCAACGACGTCTTCTCAGTGTCGAAAGTGCCCAAGGTGGCTGAAACACGTCCTTCCATGCCGTCACTCGGAACGGCCCAAAAGAAAAGAAAGAAGAACAAAAAGAGAGCCAGTGGGCACCGCAAGAAGGGGTGCAAGCACGACACAGTGTACACAGGATGAGGTGTCATTGAGGACTTATTCTACTCTGTTCCACACGACGAACTCTCTGTCTCAGTCCGAGAGGCAATTGACTCGTGTGGTGTCCTTCCAGAATGGCTGCCTGGTTACGGTTGATAGTTTCATGGAGTTATTGGCATGCTATTTGGCCTCTACCTTTGTTAGCTTTGACAACAAAACGTTTTTACAGAAGAAAGGAATCTGTATTGGTTCGTGTGTGGCACCAATTTTATGCGAAATTTATCGTGCCAAGTTTGACCATTTGCTTCAGCAAGAATTGAACTGCTCACTGGTTTTAAAAGTATGTAGATATGTCGATGATTTTACTGTTTTTATCGCGGTCCCCATCAACGCTTGCCATGAAGACGTCACTGAAAGTGTATTGAATTGCTTTAAGCAGTGTTCACCCTCATTATCGTTCATGAAGGAAATTCCTGACAATGATACACTCCAGTTTTTAGATTTAGCATTGTTTTTCAATTGTAACGACTACATTTGCTGGGAGTATAAACCAAGGTCAAAAAAAGCCATCCTTCCTTTTGACTCATCTCATACTAAACTAGTAAAAAGAGGGATTGCTTCATCATGCCTCCACTCCGGCTCTGACAAAATCATGTTCTCATAAAACCAGCCTTAGCTATAACCACCAGATTTTGCGCCTTCTTACGTCGGGTTTTCCTTCCACTTTGCTCGTTGGCGTTGCTTCCACCCTTTTTAGACAGATTGGTGCCTCACCCAGCGTTACAACACGACAGAGGCCCAACAAGTTTGTTGTCATGCCCTACATACACAAGGTTTCACATAACCTTAAGAGGATAGGATCAAAGCATGGGGTAGACCTGTCTTCACGGCACCCCTTAAGCTTTCCCGTTTATGCAATCTTGCCGGTGAAAAAACAGAGAAAACAGTCTGCGGTAAGAAGCATAGGGAGCCATTTGTTCCCTGTGCTGCGGAAGTTGTATATAACATACCATTCAGTTGTGGGAAATCTTACATAGGCCAAACAGGCCGCTGTCTTAACGACAGAATAAGGGAGCATGCAAACACGGTGAAAGCTCAGATTGATGGGGCGCACCTTCCTGCGCATTGCAGGAATTGCGGATGCAGAGCACTTTTCGAGGAGACTGATGTCATGAGCACAGTAAAAGGCAGGCGAGAAAGGGAGATCGTAGAGGCTGACCAGATAAATGCTGCCGTAGACACGTGCATCAGTGCACCTTCGGTGCATCTGACAGTGAAAGAAATTGAGTTCCTTCAAAGCGGATAGTGTAAAAGCTGATCAAACGCAACCCTTCCACGTTATCGTAGTTTGTAACGCGATCTTTCACAGGAATTGTTATCGGGTGTGTGACAATCTGCTGTGACGCATCTGCGCATACGTTTTCGTGGTGAGATGTCTTTCAAAATAAACTCAGTTGCAAGTTGAGCGTCTGTTCTTTTGTGTGGTCCTGTCCTTCCTGCCAAACCTTCTCTCTCCCAACCCAGATATGTTGAACCAACTAGCCCAACAATTAATTATTTTGAAGGTGTTGGAGCTGAATGTGTTTGAAGTGTTTTGAGTTTGAATGTGTTGTATTATTATTATATGCGGTGTCAAGTGTGTATGGCTAGCATAGGTCGGCAAACTCACTCATGAGTCGACTCACTCAGACTCATATCGAGACGTGAGTCTGAGTCTGAGTGAGTCCGGGTGAGTAAAGTTTTTGTGACTCTGAGTCCGAGTGAGTTCGGTTGGGAAAAATTTTGGTGAGTCTGAGTCCGAGTGATTCCGGTTGAGGAAAATTTTGGTGAGTCTGAGTCCGAGTGAGCCCTAAGGGCAAAATATATTGCATGAGTGAGTCTGAGTGAGCTCCACATTTTTTGCCGACCTATGATGGCTAGTGAGCCTAAATGTCGGTTGCGTGACGGCATTATAAGCGATGCTATCTATATAATTGTATAAGCGTTGTAAATGCGGAGCTCTGTGAGTTCGCATTGTTTTGTATGAAATGTGTGATGGAGTGTTGTACTTATGCACCTATGTTCATCTTTCATGTGTCGTGAAATTGAATCGCAATCGCAATGTGAATTGTGTTGAGAGTTCTATTGGGAATGTGACGCACATTGTATGATGGACTGAGTTATGGACTCTGTATATGGGACTTTTTTTGGTGTGTGTGCGTGCTCATTTGTGTTGCTTGAATATGATGTGATAATATTCTTAAAGTGGGGGGCAGTGTCACGAATGGGCGCTTATTTAGGCGCATGCCGCCGCTTTCAGAAGACAGCATGAAATCATGGCGCCAACAGTTCCCTCAACAAGCGCGCGCAACGAACGGAAAAAACAAGTATCAAAAGACGCCGCAAGCGCGCTTCCTCACTCACTCGAAATGGCTGCTGGCAAAGCAGTCTCGAATCAAACGTCCGGCAAAGTCTGGAAACATCACGAAAGAAAACATGATGCAATGCCGAGTGACGCCACGACGAGTGTAACTGCCCTTTCCCTAGCTTTGGTTGTGCTGCACACCAAAGAAGACACCCGAAGCTTCTGGAACCCTACACGAGGAGATATAAGTGTGCAGCTACGGGGCGCAAGTAGGAGTCCGGAGATGGGGAAGAAGTTATGTTGTTGAAGTGGTTCGGTCGGCCAAAGAAGACATGTTTTATGATGTAGTGCGGTCAGTCGATCTGGAAGAATCGTGTAGCAAAGCTTCAATTTGGGCTAGTTGGTACGGCATTGTAATGTAGGCGCGCTGAGTGAAATGCACAAACGAGAGAGTAACGTAACAAGAGGACAGGACTAGTGGTGCACAAACTTTCAACTGTTTATTTTCGCAAAAGCATGTCAAAGATGTACACAAAGACATTGAAGATAACAAGGACAATGTTACGTGTTGTTTATGGAAGCAAATAATTTTGGAGCTATCATGCTCCTCGTGTGTATTCTTAACTAATCTGGCGGTTGTCAATAAAGTTAAAGGCTGCCTCACTGAGGGCAATAGATGCAAAGCTCACGTGATTGTGTGATTTAAACGCGAAAAATGCCTCCATGATTTCGCGTGTTTTAGACCTGTAATGAGCCAACGTCTGCGTTTGCTTAAAAATGGGATCACATCCGCATCTTGCACAATGAGTAGCTAGGTGCCCTGGTGATTGCAGCATTTCTTTGGTGTACCTATGTTCTCTTAAAGGAGCACTGACATCAAATTTCAAAGTCGAGATGTGCCCTTCATTCGATTGCTCGGTATGCATAGGTCTCCTTGGCCAAATTTGAATGGCGTCCGTCGCGTGGAAGTAATTTTATTTCGAGGGCAAACAGCGTACGAAAGCTCAACGGAAGATTGATCACGCTGCGACATCGACCTAGTGCTACGTAACAACTGTGATACATTCCGATCATACCATCCTGAGTGACGATACGCTAGTAACAATGACGTCGACGAACTGAGTGTATTTATTGTGCCGCCGACGACAGGCGACGCTCTCACCGGCTCTCACTCCCAGCCAGTGGCTCTCCTTGCTGTCCCGATCCGTGCCTGCGATTCATCGTGTCGTATCGACTGATTTGTCGTGTGATCCTCAGCGCGAGTGCGATCAATCGGAGCGACTACGTGCCAGCATGTCGGGGAACCACTGCGTAGTACGTACCTGCTCGTCGAGGCGCGGAAAAAGCGGAAAGTGCGTGGCGTTTCATTACACGTACGGTACACGCCAACACGACCACAAGCTACGAAGTAGAGCAGCCTATAGATAAATATCACCGCTACAAGTAACACATATGTAGCGTTATTAGTGAATGTTAGTTCGTCCTGTGGACTTCCTTGCGCTAGCGTAATACCGGGTTACTGCAGCCGTAACCGTGAGAGGCCGGATAGGTGGGGCCATCTGGCGGTGCAAAGAAGAACCTGGCAAGCACAGAATAATTATTGTAGAAACCTATCGTATTCTATTTCTCCGCTGGTGTGCATTCGCTATGCCGATATTCCATAGACCCCTTTGGGTATACCGGAATGCCGTGCACGCTAAAATTCTCTGATATAGCTAATTGAGACACACCAGCGAGTATGGCCCAAGCGTGCGTCCCCGGGCACCTCCTCGTTGCTGCTTGGAACAGCGTCCATTTTTGAATCGCTGTTTTGCAAAGGGTCGAAGCGAAAATGATTCGCGACGTCGCGTATCGCGGTGATTCTAAATTTCAGAATGCCGCCTTCAGCACTAGCCGATACTTTTGACGGCGACGACGGCGATGCTGGTGACAAGGCATGATTGAACGTGCGCGCCTAGCAGACGAAACGTTAGCTGAGCAGCTGATCCTCACGTCACTCCTTTCTGTGGACAAGTGGTAAACTGGGGCGCGGTCTGGAATTGACCGCGAGGGAGCGCTGCCAGCGCTAAGAAATCGCGGGCTTGCCGGCTGTTTTGAATCGTGCTAGATACCGGTGATATAAATCAATAAAACAGATAGTTATTCGTCCCTCAGTTGCATTTTCGGTCGCGAATCGCTACTAGGGGGTAGATAACTACTCGTGGATGCAAAATCTTGACATGCGTAAATTTGATGTCAGTGCTGCTTTAATCTTGTGTTTATGCAATGCCCGTTCTGCCCAATATAGCATTTTCCGCACGTGAAAGGAATTTTATAGACTATACCCTCGTCACATTCTAAATATTTGTTTACATGTTTGATGGTGCATTTTTTCACGAGCGTAGTTTCGGGGGAATCATTAGCTTGTTTGCAAAGGCTTTTAAGCTTTAAAGGGGCAGAGAAAACAACTTTAGCGCCTTGCTTTTCCCCAATCTTTTTGAGAGCATGAGAAGTCTTGTGCACGTATGGAACTACACATATGTTCCTAGTTTGCACGTTTTCTTTTGATGCATTCTTACTGCCAAGCAAACTTTTTAGGACCTTTTCAGTGACCAAAGCTATTAAAGACGCCGGGTATCCGCTGTTCTTATGCTTCGTTGCTTGTTGCAGGATACTATCATTGACCTTGTGGCCACATGATCTTCTGACTGCCAGTCAAAAGCATGACGAAGCTATGGCCCTCTTGACGAGCTTCGTATGACCCGAGTCGTACGGCAGCAGGGACTTATTGCTCCTAGTTCTATATTCCCAGCAAGTATGGGATGAGTGGAAAGTTAGCTGCAAATCTAAAAATTACAAGCTGTCATTACTGTTTCATGAAACAGTCATGCGGGAAACAAACCAGGAAATCATCCATGTAACAAAAGCATTTCACAGCCCTCGAACTGCCCATTTTTTCCCTGCAAAGTTGTGTCGCCTCTGGCTAAAAAAGTGTCGCATAGTGCTGGGGCCACACAACAGGCTATTCCGATTCCCTTTCTTTGTGTGTACGCCCAGTCTTGGAACTTGACAAACAGCGATTCTAGGTATAGCGAAAACATACTTAAGAAATCTGTAACTTTCAGTCCGCATTGGTTCTGGAACTTGACCACTCCAAAAGGACTTGGGTGATTCACTTTTTGAGCGCACAAAAGAACAGGGACGAAAAACGACGCAGCTCAGCGCTGTGTCCATGTCGTTTTCGTCCCTGTTCTTTTGTGCGCTCAAAAGTGAAACATGAATTATCAACATGCCCATGCATACGCTCTCTCGACTTGGGTGAGCGCCGAAGATTGAGAGAGTACTGGTAATTCAAGGTTGTGTGCTTGCGGGTAACACACATGTACTTGCATTTGGAAACGTTGAGGAACATAAGCCAGACAGAACACCAATTTACAATTTTATTTAAGTCTTCCTGGAGGATAAGCTGGTCATTGGTGGAGGATATGCGCCAATAGAGGACGCAGTCATCAGCGAATAATCGAATGGATGAAGAAATGTTGGCAGGGATGTCATTTATAAAGATCAGGAACAGGAGAGGTCCGAGCACTGAGCCTTGTGGTACACCTGACAAGACAGAGCTACTTGATGACTGAATATTATCGATGACAGTGTGTTGTGAGCGGTTCATGAGAAAGCACTCAATCCAGGATAGTACATGGGTATCAAGGTTGAGGCAAGCAAGTTTTGAAGTTAGATGACGATGGGCGACTCGATCGAACGCCTTTGAGAAGTCAAGATAGATGACATCAGTTTGAAAACGGGAATCAAGGTTAAGGTGAAGGTCTGTGGTAAACTCATAGAGTAGTGTTTCACATGAGTAGCCCTGTCTGAATCCATGCTGCTTGGGAAAAAAAAAAGAGTGCTTGTCTAGATGAGATGTGATGCTGGAATACAGAATATGCTCTAGGAGTTTACAAGGTATGCAGGTTAGAGAAATTGGGCGGTAATTACACGGATTGGAACGGCTACCAGATTTGAGTATGGGCACAACATGGCTGATTTTCCAGTCATTCGGAATAGTGGAAGAGGCAACGAACTGAGTGAAAATCAATTGCAAGAAGCGGCTACATTGCGCTTTGGTGCCCTTTAAGGCTTTAGCCGTTTTGCCATCTGGGCCTGGTGCACTGGAAAGTTTGAGGTTGTCGATTAAGTTCGCGATTCCTTGAATAGTTATAATGAGCTCCGACATTGTCGAAAAATTACGAGATGGCAACGTAGGAATATTGGCAATAGGTTCATTAGTGAAAACTGAGCAAAAATAGATGTTCATGACATCAGGATGCTCATCCCCTGGAATAGATGACCCGTCAGAGTTAATAAGCACTATACTATGACATGAGGTGCGTTTTGGTGACAATGAGTTCCAGAATTTGCGAGGGTTGTCTTGCAGAATGCTCAGAAGGTCCAGGTGAAAATATTTAGGCTTAGAGTGCCTCAGTTAAGCCGGTGTATTCACGCAGCACCGTAAAGTATCTGTCCCATTTTTGCGGATTGTTACTTCGCTTGAGTTCACGGAAAATGCGCTTTTTTTTTCTAGATAGGTTTCTGAGGTTATTGGTATACCAGGGCCTCCCAGCATCTCCGTGAATGCGCACAAGAGGAACATAGGCATCAATAAGAGACAAAAGTTTGCCCTTATAGTGTCCAGTTTTGCTCAACTGTACGGACAGAAGCTGACCGCTGGAAGTCTTCGAAGAAAGATTCCAGCTGATTGTTAATTTCGGAAAAGTTTGCTTTGTTATAACCTGGAATGTACTTGGTCGACGGCTGACAGTCAGGGAGCTCAATGGCTATGTTAAAAAGCAAGATGTTATGGTCACTAACACCTTGTACACACTGTAAGGAATTAATTTGTTCACTATCGGTGGTTAGAACTAAATCGAGGATGTTGCTACCTCGAGTAGGTGTGGTAACAACTTGGCTTAAGCTGTACATGAAGACGACTTCAAGGAATTCTTTGGATGTGCGGGCCGATGCGACGCAATTATGCCAATTAATATATTCAAAAGCGAGGGTACACATCACTGCAGAAAATGCCAGCTTGACGGAATCCCCTTCTGATGAACCCTCATGGAGAGAGTTCTCCTTTCGAAACCAATGATTTATATAAGTTTTTATACGTTAAAACATTCCCTCTGTGCCATCACAGCAAAAATATGGAAGGTACAAGATTGCTCCTTACATCCACAAAGGCTTCTTCTTCCTTGAGTGCATCAGGCAAGCAAGAGGTAGGGAGCACTTGACCTGGTATGCTGCTGGCTCTCCCAAGTCGACTCTTCAGCTCATCTCCAAAAAGGCTTGAGCCCCAAACAGTGAGACACCACCAGGAGGAGGCTTCTTTTGCTCAGTGGGCTGTAGGAGGAAAGACTTGTCCAACTTCTGTGTTTCAAGCCGAACATGTGATGAATCACACTCTGGAGTCTAGACAAAGAGCGTTTCTCTATGTGGGTTTCAAGCAGAGATCAGAGTGATTGACAACTGCCCAGAACGTGTCATGAGATGTTAGTGGAAATTAAAATTTCACTGACATGATCCACCATGCTGTTTGTGATTAAAGTGAGAGTCACAATATGAAATTGGCCCACACAGTCGTCGGAGTAACTTGCGGAAAATACTGGGTACTACAACATAGATGCACTTATGTTGCTGTACATACTCAGATGTTATTAATCAACCATACTTGTTTACAATTATACTTTTTATACAATATAGTCATTTGCACTTAATATGATGCATGTTATAAGGTAAAAAAAATGTTTATGCTAACAAGTGGCGCTGCCTTCGTGGCAACAATTAGAATGACAAACCTGCGGCTGTATTGTATAGAGCCCATGTGTATATGGAGGGAAAAAGTGCGGAAAACTAATGGAGACATATTTCTTCCCAACATGAGAAGAATTCAGGACACTCTTTTGGGAAGGGTTTCTGCCACTGGGTTACGAGTCAAGAGCTAAGAACCTGACATCCAGACTAAAGTGCTCTCGACAATGAAGAAACTACATTGCACAGTGGCACCAAGCAAGGTTGACAAAGTTGCTAGGGTCATTCAAGAGAGTAACCCCAGATTTAGACTATTCTTCTATGAGCACATATTTAAGACCCTCAAACCCAATCCAAAGGTGGCAGGTGACAATCTGTTTGCAGAGAGCCCTACATGCCTCCCTGTTGCCTGTCCCTAAGTGCCATTTAAACGTGCGAAGGCAAAAGCAGGTATGAGAAATACAAAATTCTGTATCTACTTTCATGCCACAAATACCAAAATCCTAAGCACGTTTTTTCAGTGCACAAAACAAAGACAAAATGCCAAGAAACAAAGAGACACAGATGAGCACTTAGTTTCTTGGCCTTTCGTCGTAGTCTGTTTTGCACTGAAGAAGCTTGCTCAAGATCATGAGCCAACTCGCACCAGTCTTACCAAAATCCTGTCTACTTACCTTTGTTGGAGCAAACAAGTCCACATCCAGGTTTTCCACAGAGGATTCAAAGATGTCTTTCTCTTGGTCAAAGATAAAGCAACTTCCACTGCGTGGCTGCATAATAACAAAAGTAAAAATTGGATACTTTGTTTTACAATGAGAACATGTTTCTGAGCTATTTGCTGCAGCATACAGAGTGCATATGCTTTCAGCGCAAAGAAATTGTGCATAGCTCTGCCAAATCTGTATGTGAAAAACTTTTTTTTTATGAAAGCAGCTATGGTAGACCTGCTTAACAGCACTATTGCTTATTCAACTGTGCATTAAGGAGCCACCAAAATACAGCAACCTTTGGGCATACTTTCTTAGCAGGACAGCCTACTTACTTTTAAATATACTATGCAAGCTTTATTTAAAAGAATTGATGTACAATTTGCAACAAATGGAAAATATTCTCAATTAGTAGTACTACCAGAGCCCTTCAATGCTTTTGTGGTCATGAAACTTCGCCACAGCGCTACGAGAGCACTTGCTATGTTGGCGCAGGGAGTATGGTGGGGGCAGATGAGCCAAGTGCTGCACTGGGAGAGCTGGGCACCCAAGGAATCTGGTGGTGTTGGCACTGAGTTTTCCCCATATCTCATCATTTGTGGACCTGACCACATTGAGCATTACATACGAGTACACAAGGATGGTTCACATGAGTGATGACGCCTTCCTAAATCTTGAGCGAGAACATCTGGTTTTTTTTACCGATTGCCATCAGCAAGAGAAGGAAAAGCTTGCAACACCATGATAAGAAGCTGGCGTTTTCACCTTCAATTTTTAAGAAGTACAAGTGTGGGAAAAACATTTTGATGCCACAGATGCTGTTTGAAGCAACGAGATCGTAGCAGAGAGAGACGCTGCATCATTGCAACGTGACAAGGCTAAGCTGTGGCCTGCTTCCGTTTTTAGGCTGTTTGAAGGACTGTTGGTGTACTTGAGCAAGTTGAAGCTGCAATCCTGGTCAGTGAGGATTATGCCAGTACAGTGAAACTACACTTGAACGAACTTGCAGGGACCTTAGGAAAAAGTTTGTTAAAGTGAAAGTTCGCTGCACTGAAACAGCAATGTTGTAGCTTGTTGCCACAAGCTGAAGGAAACATCAGGTGTTCAAATGAAATTTCAACCCATTTATTTGTCATGCTGCTCATTTGCATGCGAATTTATGCTTACTGAGCATCTTATGAAGAATGCAGCAATCTTTTGCATGTTCAATGCGTTCAGTTTTTGTAAACCACCCAGAAAGTTCAATGCAAAGAATAATCTTTAAAAAAAAAGCTGGTGCTATTCATAGCTTGGCGCGATGAAACTCTTATTGGCGTGTTGTCAAGGTGTAAATCCTTGTCCTGCCGAGTTGCCGTAGGTGTTCATATTATGGACTGAGCAAGCATCGAAAGGCGGGCTAGCTTATACATCTTTCAGAAAGCAGAGTAATGGTGCTAACACAGGACAAAGAGAAGAAAACAGTGTTCGTCCTCGCATTTTCTACGTCCCATGTTCAGGCTTTATTCGTGACATATTATGGCATCCAGCAATGTTTTGTTCTTCTTGGACAACGGTGCAGAGTGATGCAGCTAACGCTTAGCTGCCACAGTCGCCAAGGGCAAGCAGGCGCGACTGCTTGCCGCTCTCCCGACGAGGAAACACACGCTGCCGTCAGAGGCGCTCGCAGTAGCGCGGTGTTAGAAGTGCAACGTGCCTATTGCAACACAAACGATTCTTCTGCGCTATTTTCTCAACCACGTCGGAACCTTTCCGTGGTTTAGAAAATGGTGAAATCTGAAGGTCGGTATGGTATTCGGCAGTATATGAGGAACAAAGTGGTCAAATGAGGGTACAAATTATGGGTTTTTGCAGATTTGGAACAGGCTACACTGTTCATTTTAAAGAATGAAGAAGAAGGTGCCTCAGGGTCCCCAGCACCAACCACAAAAACTGAAAAATACCAGAACTGCAAGCTATGCTAGGAAGTTGAACAGAACAAAAAAATGTTTTTTGTGAAACATGTGCAGCCAGCCTTTGTTTCACTGCGTCAAGAAACTGCTTTGCGCAGTGGCATGATAGGCACTAGTGCCTATATTTTTGTAAGTATGTTAATAACTCTTTAACTTACAGAGGTTATATTTGCGCTATTATTCTATGTAGGCTTTACATTCAAAACATATATTTTGATTTTGTTATGTTTACCCTGTGCAGAGTAGCATTGATGTTTTTATGAATTTTTTTTTCCTTTTTGATGCATTTTTCTTTGTTTAATAATTTTTTTATAACATTCAAAATAAATCTGATGTTTGAAATCAATACTGTTAGAAAGACCAATTCTTCCTCTATCATTTGATACCCTAACTTAGCATCAATTATTTCTGTGGCAGGAAAAAAAATATTTCCTGGACTACCCAAAAACAACAGATTTTTCCGTGGTCACGACAGTGTTAAGCGGTGCTCGGGCAGTGAAACATATGTTTCCTCAGCCAGTGCTCGCACACGCAGCAAGAAGGGCTCCGTCTCTGTGGGTCAGTATAGTGAAAGAGCTGACAGCTGGACAAGTCATCACAGCATATGTAGGATGATCAGTGCTTGCATTCACTTTCAGGAAGTACATAAAAGATAGGTACAATCTCTGCATATGAAGCGACCACTCGTCTGATTCCACATAGAGGCTTATACAAGGCTAGTTCTGAAGGCACCTGTAGAAAGGCGAATGCCTAAATACAGTCAACGTCCGATTTTTCGGACCCCCTAGGGACGGCAAAATCGTCCGAAAAGTTGGGCAGTCCGAAAAAACGAATTCATGCTTTATATTCCGCTCAAGCGGTCAAATCGCCACAGCCATGTCCGAAATAGCATTAATGCCTCCCAGTACAATTATCAGGCATTTTTGTGCGCGCCCAGGCTCTCGCAAATACATTCGGTACCTGCCGCGAACCCCGCTTAACCGCGTACCAACCGCCACTTGCAAGTTTGCATCTCGTGATGAACGCCGCTGATACAGCAAAGCGCTGGATAGATTACGGCTCTCTCGCATGGAGCGTTTGGAAACGATGACGCGGAACACAGACTCTGGCGGAAGAGCGGACGACTCATCCGGCTTTCCCCGATGCGTGTGCACACGTAACGATGCGATACGCAACATTTGCTGCCGTGTGAAGCCGATCGTTTCTAGTTGTGTGCAGCACATCGCCAACTAAGCTGACGCCGTCACTGTACGGTTGCTGTATCGTACGCACGCATTTATCATGAAAGGGTTCGTGATGCGCACTTTGTTCCTGACCGCACATGGGCGCGGCAATGGGCGAGCTGGTTTCGTCCGTGAAGGCAACGAGTCTATGCGGCCGCACTTAGCGGTCTCGCACAAAGAGGCAGCATGAATGGCGGCGCGGCGTATTTGGGTTCTCGCCTATTAAATGCGTGCAGTACGCATGCAACTGCGCTAGGGCCACGTGCACTACGGAGCAGTTAACTGAAGATGCTTATCCTAAGGGTTGTCAGCGATTAAGCCGTACTGGCGCGTTTGCCACCTGCCGCCATCACGCCTCCGTGCATTTCCGCTGCTTATCCGCAACATCGCTGCCGGCGCCGCGATAGTGGCCCCTTTGAATTTTCTGGTCCTGCTTCACCCCATAACGCTTCGGCATTGCAACAAGCTGACTTTCGGACTCTGCTACTGTCTCAAACAGATAGACTCGCGAAAGCGCTGGCTCGGACCTACGAGTGATAGACGCGGCAGAGGTGAGGGCTTCAAATAATGCCTTTCGGACCTGCAATTGGGCAGAAAGTCCGAAAAATCGACGCGGAAATAACTTCAGCGTCCGAATTTCAGACGTTTCTAATACACTGACGTCTATTGGGCTGGGGGACGTGCCGCGAAAGTGTCCGAATTTTCGAGCATGTCCGGAAAATCGGTTGTCCGAAAAATCGGCAGTTGAACTGGGTGAACAGGGTCCAGCATTTCACAGCAGTTGGTGGTGAAGGCTGGTAAACCTACGCCTCATAGTCCTAGAAATGTGTGTTAATAAGGCCTTTTATGTGACACTCATGAGACATTTTCTGTCCGTCTACCCCAGGTTTGTGCATGAACAGCACCTTTAAGATATTCATTGTGTTCAGGCAGTTCTCCTCAAGAATAATGTGGCGTGTACAAAGGTAAGCTTCGTGTCTGAATTATACCTAAAAATTTCTGTTCTCTTTTAAAAGCTACACGTTGACCCTGTAACTCAATATAAGGATTGCAGGGTGGAGGCCTCTCTTCATAGAGAACAGTATGCAGGTGCTCTTTTGTGGATTCCAACTGAAACCATTCTTGTCTGCCCAATTACAGACTCTGTTAACACAAAGCTGAACCTGTTGCTCGCAAATTGAGAGATTACAGGATTTAAAACCTATGCATACATCCACTTATGTTGAATAAAACATATTACAATATGGGATGCACAAACGCAAGGAATTTACTTTTATAATAAAAAGTGTACAACTGGGACACCACTCTGTGGTACTCAAGTTTCTTGCACAAAAAGTCGTCAAAATACATTGCCCACTCGAAAACGAATGTTCGGTTTGACAAGTAGCTCCCTATAAAATTCAACACTTTACTGCACATACCTAATTCTGAAGGTCTCTCAATATTCCAAAATGCCATGTGGTATTGTATGCCTTCTCCATTTCAAGGAATACAGACAGGAAGAACTGCTTGTGAGCAAACCCATCACGAATGTGTGCCTCAATACATGAGATAGTCAGTGGTAGATCGACCCTAATGTCCCAGTTAAAATCACGTAAAAGGGTGGGTGAAACAATGCTAAGATTTATAGATAATAACTTTTGTTTGCAAGGCTAAAAAATGTAGGTTCCTTCTTATTCAGTAAACATGCACTAGCGGAAAACAGAAACTGCTAAATCAAACGGCCTCGCGCATCGCCGCGAGTGTCCCCCCACAAGCTGCTGTGTGCACTGACATTGCTAAGGACGAAGTGGGGTTCTGGCAATTCATCTATTAAGGACTGAAATTCGTGTTGTGTCAGTGGTAGTGTGGGGGTATATAAAGTAAGCAAATGGTTATGAGCTTGAGGTCAAACACTGTCACTGACAAGTCTGATGAAATTATCCAATGTTTTGGAATTGCAAACAGGTTCCTTATTCACTGAGCTGGACTGGAAGTCGTCGTGAATTAAGTAGCCAGTAGGTGAAGCAACAAGCGTGTGTAAATGGCAGGCATACTCCTTCTTGTCCTATTCATTGTAGCAGGTGTCGACTGAATGATGTGCATGGTTCTAGACGCTGGCGGGATGACATATTCTTTTCCATGGCGATGATAGTGGCATATCCCAGTAAACGATATGATTATGTTCATGTGCATGCTCGGCAATGGCGTTCGTTGCGTGACTGTATTAGTCACGTCACAATGGTGTCCTTTGCGACGTCGGGAGAACATTCCTGTTTCACCAATATATACCTGACGGTAATCAGCACACAACGATATTTTTTACATGACCCCATTGACGAAATTATCCGACGTGAAATGTCAAGCAACTTCATCAGACTTGGTCAGTGACCCTGTTTTATCTACATGCTGACTACACGAACTTTCATTGAACTCTGACTAGGTTATGAGCTTGATTAAACAAAAATGTAAGCAGCTTGCACTAGAGGCGCAAGGCTGAGTTACAGGGGAGCTGGTGGTCTCCTAGCAAGTCCTGACTTGGCTCAATCTCAATTACCGAATTTTCCAGTGTATAAGAAGCACTTTTTTTCGATATTTTCGCTGGTGCGTCTTATACAACGGTGAGTCTACATATGCAAAAAGTCATGCGATTTTGCGAGACCATTATGTCCATATTTCATTCGCGAGTACGATATATGGGGAGTAAGAGCATTTGTAAAGAGATATTTAACTTGTTATAACAATAAAGCGGGTGTGGTCTTAGATGTAGGCTACTTGCTGTTCAGGCGGCGACCACGGAGATTATGGCCGCAATGAAAGTCACCATCGTCAGCGCTCGCTCTTGTACTTTTTGAATTGTTAGTTCTTAAACGAAGCATTAAACCCACGAAACTGAGGCACTAAATAAAAAAGGGCAACCACAACGTTTCTTGTAATACAAAAGTGAAAGTACCAACTTCGTATCAATCAGTTTCCGTGTGAGACGTCGCTGCAGTCCAGCACCAGCAGTAGTCAGCTTCCAGCTACCGGTAACCATTTAGGTTTTGTATGCGTGTGTGTACGCGTTAACTGTGCAGCGCAATCATTGTTTATCTCTTCCGCCAAGCCTCATAATGCCGTAGAGGCAACGCCAACAATGTGCTTCAAGGCTTAGAATGCCGTGTAAAAGAGTCACTCAGCGGCAGCCACGCAACCCACGATGCTGCCGGCGAGGAGGGAAAATTTTGACAG
>NC_051176.1:329249885-329349884 GCF_013339695.2 Rhipicephalus sanguineus | reverse complement strand
ACTTTTCCATTGCGATTAGCACATGCCCATAGAACAGTTCTACTTCTTCGTGGTCAGGCTGAAGGTTGGAGCATATTCCAGTACTACTTTCAGTTTATGTCTGTTATTTATAGTTTCATCACAAGTTTTGCTACCCTTTCTTTGATACTGTAGAGTTCTCCAATGTAGCCTGCAATGTTTTTCTGGATTAAATCCCCACGCCTTACTCTTTCTTTCCAGGGAGCCCTCTGTAACGGAGAACGTATTGGTTAGTCAGTACAGTCAAGCCCAACACTTCTTTGCAGACCAGTCGGTTCAGACGTGATGGGCAAGCACCAGAAAAGAGCAGGAACACAGAAAAGAGCGCAGACTACCAAACGTTTGTTGCGTGAATTGAGAAGCCAATATGTTCATATCAGAAACGTCATCCATATGCGCAAAAACACCAACTTTTATCAATGCTATCACAAGGTGTAGAGGGACCGCGAAACACGCACCCCCACTGCGTGGAAGCCCACAATAGGCCTAGTGCACTCAGTTGATGGCGCCACCGCTGTCCTAGTGCGCAGCGCTAATGCGGCCGCGCATTTTGTCCCTGTTCCCTTCCCGATGCGTAGCTCGCACTTTTGCGCGGTGAACGTCGACGCGTGAAAATATCAATGCAAAACGAGCCCCTCTTGCTTTTTAGAGGCTACGAACGAATAGCAAACTTTCAGCTATACTTCAAACAAAGTTGTTCGCTTCGGCGTGGCGACTTGTACGCCGCTAATCACGTTTACTGCGTGAGATAATTGCACAGTGCCGTCGGTCCGTAGGAAATATTCGGAAAATTCGTCGCACAAATAAAGAGCGTGGAGTACGACGTGCGTTTATAAGCGAGTAAACTTTTTTCTTGGCGTACGATAGAAAATACTTTATATCGGCAGCCTCGCGCGTCGATATGACGCGCTTTAGCAGAAAGCTGGGATACTTGAAATGACATATTAGCAACGATAAAAAATAGAGACCGCCTGAAGTACCCGTATCTTACTTTTCTAGCGCTGTAAGTACGTCGAGCACTTTGCTAAATTATATTTTCCAACATGTGCAACAGTGTTCTTTTGTCTAGGTCCTCCGATCATAAAGCCCATCCTGAGGCTCCTCAGCCCGACAGTCGTGCACAGCCGACAGAGTGGGCACTGCAGAGGACTCTTTTGCGTCGCAGTGGTTGCCACAAATCTACGTTCGGGCTAACAACAATAAAAGGAACAAGGGAACCAGCAATGTGTCAATATTACCTGAAGCTGTAGCATAGTCTGAATTTTTTTGTTTCGGTGGGGGTTCAACCATACTTTATCTATGTTCGTCCGTGCGTTTGTATGTGTGCGTGTATACATACACATGCAAAATTAAAAAAGAAAAATCGGACGGAGGGGCGAGGAGGTTTGAATCCCCCTGGTTACGCCAGTGACTTGGATAGAAAGCAAAAGAAACCGTGCGAAGACAGGATGCGTTTGCTTATCGGGAGCGCCGAACAGCTGCGTCCCAACGTTTTCGCCGATGAGCCTCGGACGACTTCCATGGAAAATGATAAAATGCACCTTCGGCAGTTTTCCGGCCGTGCTCTTGTAGCTGTTGTGACATGCGAACTCGCAAGAGCAGATAGAAGTCAACTGTTTTCGCTGCGTACACACGCTTGCGCTGCTAGGGGCCATTGCCAACCTGCTGCGGCCAAGCGCGGCTGTGCGGAGGGAACAGGGACCTTTTGCCAGCAGCCGCCGCGCTTGCGCTGCATGTCCGATTTGAAACAGCAGCGCATGAGGCCTATAATTGTCCTGCACTGCAACAATGGTCATCATAGCTATCCTAATCACCGGATCAGTGTGAATTGTCACGCAGTGGCGTAAATCCAGTTAAATCACAAGGGGGACACACGTCTTGCACTGGCGGCTATTTTGTTTTTATTTTTATTTATATTAAAATCATGCTTTCAAAAAATATTTTAAAAAACAAGCATGGGTTCCTAGCTGGTGTAATTGCATTGTTCTATGGAGTCTTCTCCGAAAGCTGCAGCTGCGATTTCAATAGTCTCACACAGCTGAAAGGTATTGAACACAGGCGTACAGACACTACAAAATAGGCAGGCATTACCCAAAAAAAATGCACTCAGCTCCACTCGCGAACACTGTCCAAACAGCGAAGCTTATGCCCGTCATTTATCGGTCTATATCGTACTGGTATGTTTTTCGAGTCTTCCGTTCGTTGGCGCTTGGCTTCGGCCTCTCTTGCGCGAACATCGCGGTTGGCTCGGTGACGACCCGCCCGTTCTCGCGTCAGGCGGCTTCTTGATCGGGAGAAGGAGAAATGTTCGCCATCTTGAAAAGGAAAACTCCTGACGCGCTATTTTACTCTCCACTGCGCCTCAACGTCACCCCATATTGGCGCGTTTCTCGAAGGTTGACCCCTCGACATCGTCCGCCCTTGCCTGTCGCAGCACACGCAGCCCTGCCCTTCCTACCGAGCCTCAGTCTCGCCACACTGCGAGACCACGTGATCACCGCTACCACAACCATGGAAGCCTCGACTAAGAACAGCTTGGCTGTTACAAATTGATTGCACTATACTTAACTGTCAAGCAGTTTAAATACAAGTATGTGGCGTTTGAAAGACAAGGGGGGACCAATGCAAGGGGTGTCCCCCCAGCCTGAACACAGGGGGGGTCAGAACTCCCCTGACCCCTCCCCCCATGATTTATGCCAGAGGAATTGTGCACCTCGTGTACAAAAAAAGACAACGCGTATTGTGAAGCCGCCTTCTTTGCACTGTCGTGAAGCAGTGCTGTGAAGCCAGCTGGAGCACCGAAATCCGCCCCGAAAATACGGTAAATTCCTGCAAAATTGTATACCCAATTGTACGATATATCAAACTAGCTCCTGTTTTTTTAACACGAAAGTATTTCATGCCGGGCTCCAACAAGACTTTCATGACGTATTTCTGTCACGAAAATACGTCAGCAAAATGCACACGATCAAATGGCAAAGAAAAAAACTAAAAGAAAAATATTTCCGTAAGTGGGAGCCGAACCCGCGACCTCTCGGTGCGCGACGTAGGGCGGACGCTTCGGCGAAGCTCAGTAAAGAAGCTCAGCGTGCAATAACCGATGCTCTTCTGGCTGTCGCACCGCTTTCTCTGATTGCCGTTGTCCTCTCACGTGCAAATGGAACGGCCTGAGCAGCACTAGCAACGGCGCATTGCGAGATCCAATCTCGGGGGCCACGAGTAGTGTATCATGACACTAACGAGCACGGACTGCGAGCGTTTCGATAGTCTCAGCGCGGCGGAAGCTTTCGCTGCAGTATTGTAGAAAACTCCATGGACGAGAAAAGTCGTCCACAGTGATTCGATTCGGTGACGACGTAGTTACGCGATTCGCCTTTCGCGTCAGCGTGTGACGCCACCTCGCCAGCGTAGCGCCGCTCCCAAATGGACTAACGGTGTTTCTCCGCCGCCTATGCTTCGAGTGCACTGGCACCGACTCTACTAGGGAGCACACACCTCCCGTTTCCCTCCTCAAAGACGACGCTTTGAAAGAGTGCATGTCGAGTTAGTGCTTGTGTGCATGTTGAAGCCATCTTTGCGTGGGATTCACCGTATGCTGTGTCCAGCTGTATGTTAACTACTACAGCTACCACAAAGGTTTAATCATGTTCATGGACGTTAGTCGTCGAGATGGAGATGTACCACCAGGCGTCAGCGTGGGTGTGTCCACATCAAGCGGTGCTATAGCTGCAAAACACCAATAGACATTGTGCAAGCTCTCGTATATCAGTGTATAATGAACATTCAACTACTTTTGCGAGAACACTTTGGTGTTATACTGATTCCTATGACGGAGGGATGCTTTTTTTGCGAGTTCAATACAAGCGGGTTAGCATATTGCAAGAGGGGAAAGCACAGAGACTTGTTTATTATGGGCGAACTCGTGCCCAGAAAGCTAGGTGTCACAAGTACACTTGAGCATTTCACACACAAAAATGTCACACCTTTGCCGCAAGGGTGAAGCAATGAATGCGATAGCAACACATTAGAATGTTAAGCGAAGTAGGGCTAGCAACTAACTCCTTTAGGATCCGATGTCGCGTAACTCTACAAGAGACTGGCATAAGCTAATACGACCATTGTGTTGGCTGTCGTCTCAACTCCAAGTATACGGCGAGCGCGTACAATGGCAGGAGCCGTCTATCGAACTTTCGATCAGAGTATGCAGTTGCTGCCCGAGCGACGTCAGTTTGTTCAGCAGTGATGCGGCGCTCAGCGGCTCACACACACGTCCCCATGGACACTGACGTAAACGGGCGTGGAGACCATTATCGATGTGATAAGTTAAAGTACGACTCAAGGATGGTTGCTGGTGATCGAAGCTGACACGAAAGCATTCAAGCAAGGCGATAATTTCGGCGAGCTGCTGGACGTAACGTCCATGCATCGAGAAAGTGCATGTGATTGCGCCGAGGCTGGAGCGGAACAATCGACGGCGTTAATCTGGAGGGAAGTCGGCTGATCAGCCAGGACATATGCCGAAAAGGGATCGAATTCATTACCGCTGCCAAAGCACTCTCCCCTCAGTACGATGGAAGAACAGGTAAACAGAGCGGAAACATAGATTGCACTGCAAGTATTTTGCATTGTGAGTAGGGCGAAATGTATCAAGCAGCACTTGCGATGAACAGTGGTTTCAGCAGGTGTAAAAAGTGCTGGTTAGCCAGTTGAGAGGAGGTCGCAGGAAAGCAGGACCAAAGCGGATGAAAAAGGCGGTGTCAGCGGCGACGAACACTTTCGCGAGTACGGCTGATGAGTCAACTCAAGCGGAGTGAGACAGCGGCGAGAACTCAACCTCCGAGCGAGCGCATTCGATGAAAGCATGATGAGTGCATAAGAAGACCCATCCCAGTATGATATGGTGGAGACATTTCGGCAGCAAGACAAACTCGACTGCATAAAGGCGTCTTCAACAAGAATCCGTGCTGTGAATGCAGCGAAAGGCCGGTTTTTTTTTTTTTGCGCACTGGCATAGTTCAATACAAGGTCACGAAGAGGCGTCGTTACTTTTCGTAATTTTCGGCAAAGTTTCTCATACATAACAGATATTGCGGCTCCAGTGTCAAGTGATCAAACGGCTACACTGTCAACGGAAACAACAACAACATTACACTGTGGAAAACAAGGCCTTGAAAAGTTGGAAAGCTGCGCAGTTCTTGCCTCCGGAACTGCGGCTACTAGTATTTCTTTGGGACAGGCCGGGGACATCGTATCATAGGGCAAAACATATGGGCGTCGCGGTGACGGTGACCGGCGTGCCTTCAAGTTTCGTCGAGTCGAAGAGAAGTCAGTAGCGACAGGTGGGCGAGATGAAGCACTTTGAGGTCTCAGTGCGAAATCATGAGGCCGCATGTTATCATGTTAAAGAAACTCACGTCGCCGGCAAAACCGCGTTACGTGGCCCGGGAAACCGCACGCGTAGCATATGAGGCGGTTGTTTTGAGTGCGGGTTTCGAAGACGGTCGGGAGAGCGGACGAGCAGCCCAGGCGGCGATTAAGGTATGCGCGGGGTCGTAGGAGTTCGCTACGGGAAAAGGTGTGACCAGGATCAGCATACGCGAACGGAGCAGTCTCGGCGACTGGCTCCTGAACTGTATCGATGTCCGTAGCGCAGATGCGGCCGGATCAGGAATGTACGGGACAGCTGACGCGCGACCTCCTCGCGTACGAGCTGCTTGATCTCTTGGAGCAGCCGCGGCGGCTGCATTTTCGATGGACGCGAGAATGTTTGAGGCCCGTGTACTTAGATTTAGGTGCACGTTAATGAACTCCAGGTGGTCGAAATTTCCGGAGCCCTCCACTACGGCGTCTCTCATAATCATATCGTGGTTCTGGGACGTTAAACCCCGGATATTATTATTAATCTCTTGGAGCATTTTAACGAAAAACAGCGCAGGAAGACAGGGACGGAAAGAGGCACGAGCACCGACACAAAACTAATTTATTTCCAGCAGTGCACGAAATAATCACAAGAAAATAAAGAAATTTTCGTCAACCACTTGTCATCCGCTTGTTACAACCACTACCTCATCTAACATCAAGAAACTGTTTTTCCTTCTCAGTCAGCACTAGTGACGCCACGCTTGCACATCATGCTTAAACATGGCTTACACATCACAACTTACAAGCACGAAAGAAGAGAATAAAATGGAGTGAGGACGGTAAATTCGAGATCGTCGACCGACGATGATGTAGCAAAACAGACATGTGCTAGTTGAAAATCGCCGTGCCACACGCACTCAGAGCGTCAGGAAAAAAAAATTAACTATTCTAGCCATAGCGTGTGTATCGCAGAAGACAATTTTCGAGCGTGTGGAGCATCTCAGGGTTGAGGCGATTTTCCGAGAAGCAATCCTTCTACCGATGGTAGAAGGATTGGTGCCAAGGAAAATGCGGTTTGTGTATGTAGAGAGTTTGCAAGCGTAAATTGACCATTGCATGTAGTTGGAAAGCACCTTTGTTCTGGCAACGTCTGGTTCGCAGGCCGCACATCTCGCCAACAACAAGGTGGCTCGAGGAGGGTTCGCCCGCTTCTTTCGCGACCAGTCCAGCGAGGAGCGCGAACACGCGCAAAAGATCATTGACTATGTCAACCTTCGCGGTGGCACCGTGTCCGCTGTGCATGTAGACGTGAGTATGTGCTACTACTTCCCTTGCGGCCGCTTCTGAGCCATGCCTCGCAGATGCCGCCCACGGCCAGCTGGATGAGCGTGCTGGACGCGTTGCAGGCGGCCCTAGCCCTCGAGCACCGTGTTACCAATCGGCTCTACGAGCTGCACCGGCTCGCCGAGGAACACGATCCACAGGTATGCACACATTTATTGTGTCTCGTGGAACACTACATCGAACGACAGTTACGGCATCCCAGTAAACCATGAATGTCCATTAGATATCCATAGAATGCTAGTCTGGGGATATTCAGTACATCTTCTGGATATCTACATTTCTCCATATGACATTTCACGGATGTACTATAGATCATCTAAAATGCACCCGGATAACGCTCTCAGTACGTTGTATGGATATTAAGGCTGGATGTTCTGTACATTTAAAAGATGTTTTTCGAATAGGCAGCACACAAAAGGGCAACAAATACGCACACATAAAAGACGCAAACACAAGCGCTGACAGCGCTTGTGTTTGAGTCTTATGTGTGCGTATTTGTTGCCCTTTTGTGCACTGCCTATTCGAAAATCATGGCTCACCAACTAGCCCATCAGTACATATTAAAAGATGTTCATTCCTTAAACTCGCATCCACATGACGTCTAGCGGCTTGTGAGGTGCACTAATTATGGCTCTCAAAAACGAACGCTCGACAGACTGTAGGCCACAATACTTTTCGCTCGCTTGAGTGCTCGCTATATGTAATGTTGTCACCTGAAAGTAACTGTTGCGAATCACTATTTTGTAAATTTAGTATTTATGACTTTGGAAGTAGGTGTAGGTGTCTCGGCATAAAAGAGCAGTTGTATTGTACTGCCTTCTATGGAGAGCACGCTGCATACCTCCCATTGTTCCTTTTAGGTATTAGCACATAACACATCTGATAACACATCAAATGTGCAATACTCTTCTCAGGCTATTGCAATGTTTTGTTACACACAATGAGTACAATGCATTGCCCCGAAAGATTACTGCACATGCAATCATAAGAGTGTTTCAATACTGGCGAAATGACAAGAGAATGAAGCGAGTCGAAAGTAACAAGGCAGTATCACAAAAGTTTATATGAGCAAAGCAATGCTGTAAACCATAAGAGTACTCTCAACGTGTAAGAACACAGGCTAAATGTCTAGAGAACGCAGATACACTAAAAAGAAATGAGGTGGTATGATAAAAGTGAACTGTGAACCAGCTGAAGACTAAAACCGAAACTGTCTGCCAGCAGTCCCAGCATAAGTCCATAAAAAACAGAAACTGTCCACCAGCAGTCCCAACATAAGTCCAGAAAAAACAAACTGTCTGCCAGCAGTCCCAACATAAGTCCAGACAGGCTCCTCGGCCAAATTAGTGTGGTCTTGTGGGTCACAGGAGGGGCTACTTGATATGCTCAGTCCGATCGCTGTGTGCCTGGATTCAAGTAGAAAGGAAGGTTAAAAAAAATAGAGCCGGTACAGTAAAGGACTCGAGAGTTCATGAAACTGCTTGAACCAGAGAAACTTGTCGCATTGCTCTTTCTATTTTATGCCTTAAAGTGGCTCTCTTGCAAAACACATCAATGGAGCCCCAATTCTATGACTTTGAGAGGGCACCCAAAACTATCCTAAATTGAAAAAGTATTAAAGGGCCCCTGACAGCCGATTTCTTGTTTGTGACATTTATGTTGTAATAAGTAGGTCTATGTCTTGTAATCACGGAATGACACCGTAAATCCTCCAACGTGATGTCTAAATAATCCTAGCAGCGTTAATTGTGGTCATTTTTAGTGTAGGTTCAAAACGCGCGCTGAAAGAGGATAAGAAACTAGCGCCGCGCCGCGGCGGTCGCGCCTCGGGGCACGCGTGATGACGTGCGCTCAGTATTGGGTGACGTCACACACGCGCTTGTTGAACTGCCAGTTGGAGAACACACACACGGAGAGCTCACGCTGCCTGCAGACACGTACCGAAGAAGGAGAAGGTGGGAAAGCAAACATGCTTCGAAATATACCACAGTGCATGCACCGCGCATATTTCTGTCTGTGACGTCGACAACACTTGCTTTACCTCTGCAACGTCACAAGGGGCCTACGTCTACGTCATACTAGTGGTTATGTTGATAGGAGTTCAAAATTCAGATGAGCACTCAGGCTTACTTTAAAACCAAATTAAAATATCTTAAAGGCAACGCTCGTCACTCATAATCGGTCAGAAGTGCCCCCGCATGCAGGACTATCAAACAACACAAGCATCTCGAGTTTCCAAATTCGGTGTCAGGGGTCCTTTAAGATACGCAGAGACTGTCGGTCTTTCCCCCAAAAAATGTGACATGAAGGCGCACTGCTTCAAGAAAAGTAGATTAAATTATTTAAAAAAACATGACAGCTAAGTAACTAACTGGTGGAGGTGAAAGTTTAATTATTATCCAATGTAATATGTCTTTTCTCCAGGATAAAATGAGTCAGGGCATTAACTGCAGTGAAGAGTCAAGTACAAAGCTGAAACCTGCTACAAACAGCCTTCCATCAAGGGTGTCAAGTATGGTGTCATCATCATTGAATGGTTACGGAGAACATTTCTTGCAAGCTTGAGAACATTCATACTGGACACGACTAAGCCTTGTGTGTGATGCATTAGTTCCCAGTCAGGTGCAAACAATGAAGCGCTGCTTTTATGAAAATTGCTAACATGAAAGGAAAGGTATGTTAGGCACTAAATACGGCTACAAACGCTGTATTATATATATATATATAGGACAGACGATTACTTTTAGGGCTCGTTTTCTCAGCGAGACAATATATATATATATATATATATATATATATATATATATATATATATATATATATATATATATATATATATATATATATCCAGATTTCCAAATACTAGCTTGCACACAACCTCGATGAGGTCCGTGTAGACTGTTTAGGTAACAGCCTTTGAATAAGCATGCGATCAAGCAGTATTCAGGAGCGAATTAAGGAACTGGATCACTGACTGCAATGAACTGCAAGAGAATTTCCCCATTCTATGAAGGCAAACTGTACTTTTCCCCTTTTCTAATTCTCAATGTAGGAGCTAATCAGTTCACCTAGCCGGTATCACTACCTTACAGGGGCCCCGCAACACTTTTTGAGCATGGTCAGAAAGCGCTGCCAATAGGTAGTCGAGGCTCCCGAAAAAACACAAGCCAAATATAGCGCAGCACGAGCCCTGGATTGTACAATAAATTCTCCCTCTTCTCTCGACAAATGATGTGTTAGTCCACAAATCATAGCGTGTTTGTGCACAGTTCCGCCATTGACTGATTTGAGCATGGCGCTTATTCCAACTAAGCTTTGGCATGCTAGAGAAAGAGACAACAAGCAAGCGCACACAGCTAAACAAATAAAAATGGAACGACAGCTGCGACATACCACGAAAACAACGCTAACAAATGCACAGTACTAGAAAAGGGCACGCTAAACTAAGCTTATCATGGCTACTCTGGCAGCTATAAACCATTACATCAAGGAAACGAAGCAGAAGTAATGATGTCGATATCACCGAGGCATGCACGGCGATACAGAGCTGTGCGTTTAGGAAAACACGACTGCGAAAATAAACAAAAACTTTTATTCACGCATTACACAACGGCCTTGTTGTTGTTGTTGTTGTCCTCTGTACATGGCTAATACCCAATGCAGGGGATTGGCCGAGTAGAGGGTGAATTTTGCTAAAATTATCTTCAGGGTGTCGTTCGTAGAAGCTATTATTAACTAATATACTGAATTGATGTTTCAATTATTGGTAATGAAATATTTACTCAGGCAGAATTTAGATAGATATTCTTTTAGACTGTCGAATGAATTCCTCAATGGCGAAGAAAACATCCCTGTGGCTGTATCCCAGAGTGGTGGCCCCAAAAGAAAGTATAACCGACTCCGATACTTCCAGGCCCAGCTTTCGAAGAGGTGGTTCTATGATTTTTTCCTTAATGTCGTGAACCGTCGACAGGATAAAAAGAAATGATCGATTGTTTCCTCCTGATTGCAGAAGAGGCACAGTGGGGAAATCGCTAGACCTGCTCTATGTAAGTAAAAGTTGAGGGAGCTAACGTGGCAACGAAATTTCGTCATGACTACTTCCATTATTCTTGACGTGGATAAATCACTGCGCCAGGAAACCATAAGAGAACGTACCTTTGCTGACCAATGGCCCACTGCCGGGGCGGACAGGGTTCAGAAATTCTTCCACGGTTCTTGTACGCGACACAGCACCCAACAGTGGTCTACGTCCACGCCAGACGACACGGTATGAACTATGGGTTTAGGAAAACGCGACTGCGAAAAGAAACAAAAACCTTCATTCACGCATTACACAACGGCCTTATTCACTAAAGGAAAGCATAAGAGAACGTATGCACGTACCTTTGCTGGCCAATGGCCCACTGCCGAGGCGACCGGAGTTCAGAAACTCTTCTACCGTTCTTGTTGCACGCGACACAGCAAGAGAACATCCAACACACAACACCCAACAGCGGTCAACGTAAGTACACATACGTCAGATAAAAAGCGGCGGACAAACGTCGCTGTTGGCAGCGTTGGCCCCGGCAGGACCAAACCTCAAGACCAAACCACAACTGGTCCAAACATGTGCGCCATGTGCGTACACATGCGTACATGTGCGAAAGAAAACGTGATGGCGATGGCGGTGATGGGGACGACGTCGACGCGTGTCACAACCATGGTCACAATTTAGGGAAAGATTATGTACAAATTCATGCTTTATATTGCCGCTAATTTTAATTTAAAAGTAACTGTACTAAGTTTGTACAAAAGTAATGATTTTTTGTACAAATCATGGCGGCCATGACGTATTTTGCGTTGCAAACGGAAGTAAGCATAGCCTTTGAGACTTGAAATGTAGGCTTCAAGATGTGGGCCGGGATCAACAAATATCACTTTCCCGTTAGAACGGGCGTCCGTGGAAGGCCAGATAACATCACAAAAATAACACAAATAAAATGCACCGATGGTACAGTGTGCACAACTCATACCGTACCGACAGACACGGCGCCTTGCGGCGCAGAGCCGCAACCACGGTGCAGGAAGCATGGCCTCCGAGATTGGCAGGCGCGTGCACCGCCGGTTAATGTCGGAGGCCACCCAGAAAGGAAAAAAACAAACCGCGAGCCGCTTAGAGGTGGGGGAACACGCAGCGCGCGCCTTTGGCAGCGTTGAGGAGCAGACGACAGCGGTGTTTTCATCAGCAAACGCCCAATTTATTCCGTTCTTTTTCTTTCTCTTTTGTTGCATCCGTTTCTGCGAGCTAACGCGAGGAATCAATGCCAGACTTCAGTTGATGCGCCGATCTAGTGTCGTTGAAACATTCGTTGATTATTTCTAATCCCTTGAAGGTCGGCGTTTTGTGAAAAATAAGCACAAATGTGCACCGTCTGTTACTGACGTCCAAAATGCGTCCATCGTTCACACAGCGTACATGTGCATTGTACGTCCGTTACAATAAGCCTTTGTATATCTTTTAGACGTCCACATTGCGCAAAGCGAAAATGGGACATCTTTCAGACGCAAATAAGACATCTTCTTTCGTCCTAGATGTTTGGATTATACCGCTACGTACCATGGACATTCGTGGTTTACTGGGATGGGCCCATTAGGGGGACCAAGTTTCACCCCTCCTGCACTGATCAGAACGCTGTGCGAGCACGCGGAGCCTATGTTTATATTATGGGTGCGTAATGTGATGGATACGTGCCTTCCCAATCTTGTTGAATCACTGTCAGTGTAAGCTAAATGAAAACCAGCAGGTAATGAAGCCAAGGAAGGCATAGAAGGCGTTAACTGTACTGTTTTTAAGTGTGATATAGATGTGAAGAAAGTAAAGTGGACGAAAAGACAGCTTGCCGCTGGCAGGGACCGAACCTGCGACTTTCCCCCAAAAGTCACAGGTTCGTTCCGTTGTCTTTTCGTCGACTTTACTTTCTTCACATCCCATCCTGGCCAGTTGAGCCTTGGCCTTCTTGGTGTCTTTCTTGGTGCGATCCTCCATCTCACTGTGCGGATTATTTTCAGACATATTTTCGCAAACGTCTGCCACTGCATCCACGGTACTCTTCGGTAGCCTCACACAAATCAACTCAATTTCCTAAACGATCCCATTCAGGAGCTTCTCACGCTTCTCACCATTCGGGTTTTAAATGCAAAGCATCTTAGCGAACCTCAGGCACTTTGGCCGTTTCTATCTATCTATCTATCTATCTATCTATCTATCTATCTATCTATCTATCTATCTATCTATCTATCTATCTATCTATCTATCTATCTATCTATCTATCTATCCGCCTTTGTCTGGGCGTTCTGGCCGCCTCTTTAACTTGTAGGACACCAAAAGTGGCATAGCAGGGGATCAGTGTATGACGCACACGATTCACCTGTCATGACATGAATAACGCAAAGTGCCTGGCGCGTACGTCATGAAACCCTTTCTCTCAGTAACGTG
Organism: Rhipicephalus sanguineus; assembly: GCF_013339695.2. NCBI lineage: Eukaryota > Metazoa > Arthropoda > Arachnida > Ixodida > Ixodidae > Rhipicephalus > Rhipicephalus sanguineus. The sequence goes on along the minus strand of NC_051176.1, from coordinate 329,336,683 downwards.
TTGCACATACCCGCATACAACAGTTCATGTTTTGCGGATATGTGCCAGAGGTGATTCACAGTCTCAATCAACACATTAACAGCGGAAAATTGAAACGCATAGCAGGTGAAAAAATCCGGCAGATCCCACGCGCTGTGGGAATCGATGCAATGCGAAGCAGCCAGCAAAGAGCTGCATACATCGCCTTGTTTGAGCCAAATGAAATCACTCATGTCATGCCATCTAGTTCACCATATATGGCATGTTTGTCATGCACGCATGCATCCACAATCTGGTATATACCATGCTAATGAGACATATGTTCTGGTATGTACAATGCATGACCTGTCGTTTATGTTCATCACGCACTCGTGTCATGTCATACCAGTTTTGGTATATATCCAGTTAACAAAACCGCCGGAAGCGCACCATGACAGTGTCATGTAAATCATACCGTACATGACATGCATAACATAATTCGCGTGTTAGGACCTGTCATTTACGTTCCTCATACAGTCACATCGCGCGATGCCAATTTCGCTGTATATCAAACGAGCGAAATGACCGCGAGTGCACCATGAGTATGGTATGTATATCACGCCATACATGACATGCACATCATCGTTTTCATATTACCACCTGTCACTTATATTCGTCATAAGTCGCGTCGCGCAATACAAATTTTGGTGTATATGAATCTAGCGAAACGACCGCGATCGGACAATGAGTGTGGCAAGCAAATAATGCCGTAAATGATATGCATATCATGATTTTAAATATCCCACCTGGCATTTACGGTTGTCATACAGTCGCGTCGCGCAATACCAATTTTGGTGTATATCAAGCTAGAGAAACGGCCGCGAATGCACCATGGGCGCCTTGTGTTACGTGTCCTTCTCCTCGTCTGGTCTGTTGTTTTCGCCGGCGCTGTTCTACTACGATTATGAACCAACTAGCCCAAAAGTACATTTTGACCATGGGGAAATCATGTCGTACATGACTTGCATGTCATTATTTTCATGTTGCCACCTCTCGTTTACGTTCGTCATGCAGTCGCGTCGCGCAATGCCAATTTTGGTGTATATCAATCTTGCGAAACGGCCGCGAATGCACCATGAGCGTGGCATGTATATCATAACATACACGACATGCATGTCATGGTTTTCATGTTACCAACTGTTATTCATGTTCTTCATACAGTAACATCGCGCAATACCAATTTTAGCGCATATCAATCTAGCGAAACGGCCGCGAGCGCACCATGAGCGCACGATGTCGTACATGACTTGCATATCATGATTTTCATGTTATCACCTCTTATTTACGTTCGTCATGCAGTCGCGTCGCGGAATACCAATTTTGGTGTATATCAAGCTAGCAATACGGCCGCGAATGCACCATGAGCAAATCATGTCGTAGATGACTGGCATGTCATGATTTTCATGTTACCACCTCTCTTTTACGTTCGTCATACAGTCGCGTCGCGCAATAAAAATTTTGGTGTATGTCAAGCTAGCGAAACGGCCGCGAATGCACCATGAGCATGGCATATAAAACATGACATACGTGACATGCATGTCATGGTTTTCATGTTACCAACAGTTATGTTCTTCATGCAGTAACAGCGTCGAATGCCAATTTTAGTGTATATCAATCTAGCGAAACGGCCGCGAGTGCGCCATGAGCGTGGCATGTAAATGACCTCGTTCATGACATGCATGTCATAATTTTCATGTTACCACGTGTCAGTTATGTTTGTCATACAGAAATATCTCGACATACGAGTTTTCGTATGTGTCCATTCATTTAAACGGCCGCGAGTGGCCCGAGATCATGTCATGTAAATCATGCTGCACATGACATGCGTGTCATGATTTGCACGTTAGGGCCTGTCATTATGTTCGTCATGAACTCTTGTCACAGCATACCAATTTTGGTATTTATTAAATTAACGGAACGACCGCAAGAGCCCCAAGCCCGTGGAATGTAAATTGTGCTGTTCATGACATGGGTGTCATGATTTTCATGTTATGACTTGTCATTTATCTTCGTAATACGATCATGTTATTCCATACCAATTTTGGTATACATCTGTGGGATGCGGTGTCGGTGAAGGACGGATCCCAACATAAAACAAAACGATGTTTATTAACGTAATAGCAGCAGCAGGGCAAGCATGCCGATGCTGCGCTTCGGAAGGTTAGAGAAACAAACATGAAACCAAGCTTGGTAGCTTGGGTTATATAGCCAGCAGTGGTGACGTAAGCCTCCGGTGAAACTGCGTGGCGCTGTCTTTTATCGGAAGCGTGTTGCAGCAGGCAGCTGTGTCACGCCGGGTTAATCAGTGACGAGACGGAGGCTGCGTAGGTCTGCGCGCAGTGGTCGCCACATCACCCCCCCCGCGGAGTGCAGAGCCCTTAGGGTCTGTAGAAATCTGGGAGGCGTACCAGACGTCCAGAGCGGGTCGTGAAAGGAGCGGGCTGCGACGTCGGTGGCTGTGGAAGGACGCCAGTTGAAAGAGTGGCGCTGCCAGGTTCGTTCGCCGCGATGTATGCGGGCTTGAGTCGGTCAATTGAGACGCGGACGTCGTTCCCGTTCAAGCGCAAGGTGAAGTTCTTGTCGTCGCGATGGACGACTAGATAGGGTCCGCTGTGGGGTGGCTGGAAAGGCCGGCGGACAGTGTCGTCGCGGAGGAAAGCATGCGTGCACGATGCTAGCTCTTTGAACACAAAAGGTGTGGGCTTGCTATGGTGGGCTGCAGGAGACGGGCGTAAGGCAGCGATGGTGCGTCGGAGCCGGGCGACGAAGTCGGTGGGGTCTGACGTCGTAGTGCTGGATGGCAGAGCTGCGAGAAATTCACCTGGCAGACGGAGTGGTTCCCCGTAGACGAGCTCTGCTGGCGTAGCATGGATGTCCGGCTTGAAGGTGGCGCGAAGACCGAGGATGACAGCTGGGATGGCCTCGAGCCAGGTTGAGTCCGGGTGGCACATAATGGCGGCTTTGAACTGTCGGTGAAAACGCTCGATCATTCCGTTGGCGCAGGGATGGTAGCTCGTGGTCCTCAAGCGTTCAAACCCGATGGTCAATCCCAGGAGCCTGAATAGGTGAGATCGCGGGTAGCAGCAAATGTCGGAACCGCTGTCGACCAGGTAACGCTGCTTCGTGATCTGGTCGGTGACGAAGATGCGACGGCCTCCGGGTTGGCAGCTTGCGGCCGTCTCTACGAGCTGCCGTTGTCGTTTTCCGCATGTCCCATGGAACAAGGTGAACGACATTGGCGGGCTTTGTCGCCGAAGCGTCGGTGGTAGTAGCACGGACCGTTGATGTCAGGTTGCGGCAATGAGGTGGTGTTACGGCCGCGGCTTGGCGAATGGCGGCGCTGTCGCATCGGAAGACGTTCAACCAGTTGTTGTTGGATGGAGGTGAGCCGTCGGTCGATGTCGTCGATACGGCGCGCAAGCTCCGTGGTGTTCACTGGTGCGGCGACAGCCTGGGTGGTGGGCGACAACTGCGGTAAGGAGGCCTCGACGACGCGATCAGCAATTTCCGCAAGTTCGTCGAGAGGTAGCCTGACCTGTGCCTGCAGAATTGCCTGGGCGTGCGGCGGGAGTCATTGGAGCCACAGCAATCGCAGGAAAGAATCCTGTACGTGCATGTTGCGCGCGAGCGCACGCATGTGGCGCAGGAGCTGCGAAGGGTTGCGCTCAGCGAGCTCAGCGGACTGCAGTTGTCGTATCTTTTGTTCTTCTGAGAGTGATAGGCGACGGATAAGTGCGGTCTTCAGGTGTTCGTACGCGTTAGTCGTTGGCGGGTTTGCGAGGATATCCCGGACCTCGTTGGCGTAACGTGCGTCCAAGTGGGCGACGACGTAGTCGTAGCGGGTCCGGTCTTGGTTGATGTGCGCCAGGGAGAACTGGGCCTCGACCTGGGCAAACCAGACCTCGGGTGAGTCCGCCCAAAACGGCGGAAGCTTGACAGCAACACGCCAGGAAGCAGCGTGCGGGGTGGCTTCAGCAGCTGCGGGTCCGGTGGGCACGGCCTCGTTTGTGGAAGCGTTGCGAGCTTGCTGCTGTTGCTGGGTCAGTAGTTCCTGTTGGAGTTGTTCTACCTGATGGCGGAGAGCGGTGAGGTCTTCTGGGTTGGCCATGGCGGTGCGGTTAGTTCGATTTCCGGGTCACCAGATGTGGGATGCGGAGTCGGTGAAGGACGGATCCCAACATAAAACAAAACGATGTTTATTAACGTAATAGCAGCAGCAGGGCAAGCATGCCGATGCTGCGCTTCGGAAGGTTAGAGAAACAAACATGAAACCCAGCTTGGTAGCTTGGGTTATATAGCCAGCAGTGGTGACGTAAGCCTCCGGTGAAACTGCGTGGCGCTGTCTTTTATCGGAAGCGTGTTGCAGCAGGTAGCTGTGTCACGCCGGGTTAATCAGTGACGAGACGGAGGCTGCGTAGGTCTGTGCGCAGTGGTCGCCACACATCCGATTAACGAAACGGCCAGGAGAGCACAAAGTCTTAGGCGGCTAGATAGATAGATAGATAGATAGATAGATAGATAGATAGATAGATAGATAGATAGATAGATAGATAGATAGATAGATAGATAGATAGATAGATAGATAGATAGATAGATAGATAGATAGATAGATAGATAGATAGATAGATAGATAGATAGATAGATAGATAGATAGATAGATAGATAGATAGATAGATAGATAGATAGATAGATAGATAGATAGATAGATACGCTCAAAGTCGCAGAAGTTCGCTAAGAAATGCTTCGCATTTAAAAACAAGGCTGATCCCTCTGTCATAGGTATCGGTATAACTCGAAAGCGAAACGTGTCTTCGCAGACGTAGTTGAGCGTTTGTTGTGCGTTCTTTCGCCCCAAGCGCGAAGGAATGAATGCTACAGCAACAAATTATAATGTCACGCTAAGAACGGCACGCAGCTCGAAACTTGCAACGCGCTACTCAAAGAGAAAGGACGCACGGAACGAACATACACAGGATGAGCGCGAACTCTCACAGTTGTAACATATTTCTGTGTTAGCAGCGCGCTCCTTTCGAAAAAGCGGCCACTGCAGTGAGCGAGGTGACCTTCGTGCTCTCAACGCAAACTTGCGGTGAGAGCACAAGATCTACAAACCACCGCCATCACGAGATAAGCGCACGCACGTGCGACCACGCCCTGTAGAGGCGCGCGCTCATCCCCGTAGGACGACGACCTTTAAAGCGCGCTCTTCAAGCCCTTTGCGCCATCTCACTAGTGATAACGAAAACAGACTGATGTACTACCGACCTCCGGTACTGCCACCGCCAAATGGTGTATATAAATAGCTCACCGTTAGTATGGCAAGGAACGTGCCGTCTGTGGCCGAACCGAATCGTTTCGCGCCGGGCGCTGCGCAGCGAGGGGTCGTAAGTTCGACTCCCGGTGACGGAGCTTTTTCTGCCAGTTTTTTTTTTCTTTGCCATTTGTTAATCTTTATATTTTACAACGTCATATCCGTGACGGAAATACTTCGGTGGAGCCGTGGTGGACACCGGCATAAAACACTTTCGTGTTAAAAGCTGAAGGCAGAACATCTCTGGAAGACGCTCGACTACCATCCACTCGTCCACGTGATCCGCCAGCGTAGGCGTATCTACCGGGGGGGCAAGGGGGCGCTATGCCCCCCACTGAGAAGGAGAATTCTTGGGGGGGCCGAGCCCCCTCCCCCACTTTCGACAGTGGTTATTGTCGGCTGCAGACTGGGAAACTAACAAGTCAGGCGAAGTTTTACTTGAACGCAGCAATAACGTAATTTTGTAATAAAATTTGTCCTACGATTCTGCTGTGACGGCTATCTTCCGTGTGTCATCACCAAGCACTGTAGGCTACCTGCTGTGCGGGCTGCCTATTCCACGCTTGTGCGTCTTGCGCTCGAGCATTGCAGAAGAGGCTATCGCTCAGCAGGGGCTCTATAACATTACATCAATCTGTCATGATTTTATTTTGTTCTGCCTGGCCTTGAGTCGCGGAGTAATCCGCGACTCAAATATGGGCGGTAACCAGTAAACGTTTTATAGCCCGATCAAACGCTCTTCTTTTTCAGAAAATTCAGTTTCTTTCTTTTAAAACGAATAGCATCGCCACTGCTCTATATTCAAGCTGCTGTGAGTTGATGACTGTGCAGAAGTGTCCAGTATTTTAGTTGTGCCTAGCCAGGACAGCTAAAATAGATTCACACTTTAGTCTCCGATTAGCCTGCTTCACTTGGCTTATCATATGCTAGCCTGCAGCGATCGTGGCGGCTTGTAACAAGGCAGTGGACTCGAACACATAGAGAAGCCCAGCTGTCAAGTTTGCCCCGTTACTTGATCTACCTCACCAGGGAGATGATCAGCGTCCACGGTTTTCTGGACTAAGAAGGCTCCCTACCTGCAAGGATTGCGTCTGTTCCTAATAATGTTTATCTCTCTACCTCTTTGTCAGCAACGATGAGTTCACAGAGAGTTGTACACGCGCAAAAACAGCTCAACATCGTTATACCACAACTGAAAGTATCTATTATACACATATGAATCCATCTCGGCCGCTGCTATAAGCAGCCGCTGCCAGTGTGATTGGTGGGCAGCCTTCTTAAATTACGTTCACAAAGAGACAGTGTCTGGCTATACCCCCCCCCCCCCAAAAAAAAAAAAACTAGTTATTGTTCAGCACAGTAATGTGCTGCTTATTGTGCACACTTCATTTTAACGCCGCGAATTTTCGCAGAATTGTGACGTCGCCAGGGGCTTAGCCAGAATTTTTTTTCCGGGGGGGGGGGGTTCAACCATACTTTATGTATGTTCGTGCGTGCGTTTGTATGTGTGCATGCCTATATACGCAAGCAAAACTGAAAAATTTCGGGGGGGAGGGGGGGGTTTGAACCCCCAACCCCCCCTTGGCTACGCCCCTGGACGGGGGTAGCCAAGGGGGGGAGGTTGAAAATTGAAAATTTTTGACTAATAGCGAAGAAACAATGACAAACAATACGCCGTATTTAAAATAGTTCATTATTATTATTGTGTTACGCGGTCATGTGTACGTGGTATTTACGCGGTGGATCACTTAAGCGTCATTCGTTGCGTCATTTTACGAGCAGGTGCTGTGAGCATGACCCAGAAAATTTCGACCAATCATTGACAGCTAACGACCTGTGCAGAAGGAGACAATGCGGGATAGTTTAACGTTACAATCTGTCACATTTTTTCAAGGAAAATTTGAGCTTACTCAGTCTACGTAGGCTATTTACTTGGAGCAACCGGAGGGGAGGAGTATAGGGCCACTTCACCGCTTTTTCGTCCACCCCCCACCCAAGCTGGGAAAAGTAGGAGGGCTAGGAACGACACTTAGTATATAAATTTGTAGTCATTTATAATCTTATAACAAAACACAACCAGCTCAATGTGGTTTGCTTAAGTATTAATCGACTGAACTTGGTCTTCTTCTTAAAAAAAGACTTTATATTAGAGGGCTCTAACAGTAAAGAAATTGGCACTCAGCTTATCCTGAAGACTTCTGCGAAGCACCTTGCTTTGTCAGCCACATCTTTTGTTTAATAAGTGAGAATTCAACCCATATATGCCCAGTGTCCTACATATAGGACGCTTCTTTGATGCATTCTAGCATCGCTTTTTCTTTAGCTGATGACTAGCGCCCCCTACAGCACATCAAGCAGGCCTCATTCTGAACGTGTGCAAGCCTAGACATTGCTTGCTTTTTATGCTGCCACGTTCCGAGAGCTTTCTGCGGGCAAACGCGTGCTTTGTGCGAAAGACGTCACGGAGAGGAAGTGCACGTGAAATGCCGACTGCTTTCTTCGGGCAAACGTGTGCTTTGTATGAAACACGCCATGCAGAGGAAGAAGTGCAATGTCGGTGTGCACGTGAAATGTTTCAAGGCTTACCACACCCGCACATAGCACCCATAATGCCCAGTGTCCTATATGCATAGGACGGCTTGAAAAACAGTGTTGCGTTTACCTGGCAGTAAATAAAGAACTTGTGCTTTCTTTTGAGGACAGAAGTACACTTTTTGTGAAAAAAGATGTTTGTTTTGTCATTTGTTCTGAGTTTGGGCATGTATGGGCTAAGGTACTGGAGTCATAGCAGGTTCTTCATACTCATCGTATCTACAACGCCAAACGTAGACTGGGAAGTTTGCTGAGGGCGGCCCAGCCTGCACAATCTGTTTGTGCAGATTCTTTCTTGATTTAAAACAACCGGTTTTTAAAAGCAAGTCATCTGATCTGCGCCATGTATATAAATAATGTCATGTATATGCCATGTATACATGACATGAATAATGCCATGTATATAAATAATATATATATATATATATATATATATATATATATATATATATATATATATATATATATATATATATATATATACATGGCGGACAGAGTGAGCGACGCCAGCCGCCCCCCCCCCCCCCCCCCCACTCGCGAACGAGTTGGTACGCCACTGTCCGCGAGAATGACGCAGTGTTTTGTATATTTTTTACCAGTCTGGGCGGTGGCCTCATGCTGAGTGAGGATGACGTCAAACTAACTGCGAGCCCCTTTGTGACACGCGAAGAAGCCGCCGCTAAGTGCACTGACGGCATACGTTTATACTACAGCAATGCGGACATCGACCGCTATAGCGTACATTGCCTCGACACTGCGGTTGACGTTTTATGTCATGCCGCAATCGATAACATACCTGGCTGCAAGAATGAGCGGGTACACAGGGATGTCCTGGCCAAAGTGGCCAAGATGAACGCAAGCGACATGAGTGGCCTGCCGGCCTAAATGTGCCTGAGCATCGGCAAGCCCTACAGGATCACGGCCAACATTGACGTAAGCGACGGCCTCGTAATGGAAACATGAGCACCTTGCGGTACATTGAACGTGACAAACACGGCAAACTCGTGAGACTGTGGCTTGAATTTCCGTCGTCCGTGGTAGGCATTCACGTCGTCCGTGGTAGGGCACCCCTCAATACAATTGAAATGCCTGTCCGTGGGATAGCGAACCACCGCAACCACGATATAGGCTAGAGAAAACATCTCTTGTAAGAGGACAGTTTCCCCTCGTGCAAGCAAACGCCATAACTATACACAAGTCACAAGGGGCCACATACGCCGAAGTAGTATTCGATTACGATAAGCAATATTACGCCGCTGTCACCTTCCCGCCCTATGCTTCGCGTAACATCGATTCCCATGGTACGTGGGATCTGCTCAATTTGTTCTTATTGCTCTCCTGCTTTACAATTTTCTTCCGTTCCTCCTCACCATCAGCGTTCGAGCTATCGGCTGCTCCCTCCCAGTCCAGCACACCTTCTCGTCTCGCACCATTCTCACATACGACGTCGTCCTTCGCTCCATCCACCTGAACGACCTCGGCGATCCCTTGCTCGCCACCCCGCGACTCATCGGCCTCTGCTTAACCGTGCTGCAACTCATGGACCTTTTCACCCAAGATTTCCTCGCCCACAGGAGCGTGTTCCTCGCCACTCACGCTCTCCACGGCCACCTTGTCACCGGACAGCATAGGTCGGCACTGTAGGGAATACTCACTCACCTCAATTGTCACCGCCTTCGCACTCACGCTCATACTCACGCTTACTCACACTCATAGGCACTCACTCACGTTCAAACTCACGTCTACTCACACTCATAGGCACTCGCGTTCATACTCACGCCTACTCCCACTCATAGACACTCACTCGGGTTCATACGCCTACTCACACTCATAGACACTCCCTCGCGTTCATACTCACGCCTACTCACGCTCACTCACTTAAATACTCATGCCTACTCACGCTCATGGGCACTCACTCACGTTCATACTCACGCCTACTCACACTCATAGACACTCCCTCGCGTTCATACTCACGCCTACTCACGCTCACTCACTTAAATACTCATGCCTACTCACGCTCATGGGCACTCACTCACGTTCATACTCACGCCTACTCACACTCATAGGCACTCCCTCGCGTTCATACTCACGCCTACTCACGCTCACTCACTTAAATACTCATGCCTACTCACGCTCATCGGCACTCACTCACGTTCATACTCACGCCTACTCACACTCATAGGCACTCCCTCGCGTTCATACTCACGCCTACTCACGCTCACTCACTTAAATACTCATGCCTACTCACGCTCATCGGCACTCACTCACGTTCATACTCACGCCTACTCACACTCATAGACACTCCCTCGCGTTCATACTCACGCCTACTCACGCTCACTCACTTAAATACTCATGCCTACTCACGCTCATGGGCACTCACTCACGTTCATACTCACGCCTACTCACACTCATAGGCACTCCCTCGCGTTCATACTCACGCCTACTCACGCTCACTCAGTTAAATACTCATGCCTACTCACGCTCATGGGCACTCACTCACGTTCATACTCACGCCTACTCACACTCATAGACACTCCCTCGCGTTCATACTCACGCCTACTCACGCTCACTCACTTAAATACTCATGCCTACTCACGCTCATGGGCACTCACTCACGTTCATACTCACGCCTACTCACACTCATAGACACTCCCTCGCGTTCATACTCACGCCTACTCACGCTCACTCACTTAAATACTCATGCCTACTCACGCTCATGGGCACTCACTCACGTTCATACTCACGCCTACTCACACTCATAGGCACTCACGTCCATACTCACGCCTACTCACACTCATAGCTACTCACTCACTTTCATACTCACGGGTATACACTCACCCTCATGGGCACTCGGTCACGTTCATACTCGTGTGTAATAACACTCACAGGCACTCATTCACGTTCATACTCACGCCCACTCTAACCCATTCGTAATCACTCACTTTCATACTCACAGCCATCGCACTCACTCGCGTTCAACGTGTACTCACAATCATAGGCACTCATTCACGTTCATACTCACGCCCACTCTAACCCATTCGTAATCACTCACGTTCATACTCACAGCTACTCGCAATCACTCGCGTTCATACTCACGTGTACTCACAATCATAGGCACTCACTCACGTCCATACTCACGCCACTCACACTCATACGTACTCACTCACGTTCATGCTCACGCCAAGTTGAAGCAATTGGTAGTCACTCATGTTCATACTCACTCATAGGCACTCACTCGCGTTCATACTCACGTCCACTGATGAAGCTCAAGTTCACACTCACGCCTACTCACACTCGTAGGCACTCACTCACGTTCATGCTCACACATCACGCTCACTGGTGCTCACTCGTGTTCATACTCACGCTCACTCACACTCATAAGCGTTCACTCACGTTCAGTAACGCCTCTCACACTCATTCGTACTCACTCACGTTCATACTCACGTGCACTGACTCTCATAACTACTCACTCACGTTCACACTCAGAACTACACTCACTCATAGCACTTACTCACGCTCTTACTCGCATCTATTCGTACTCACTCACGTTAACACTCACGCCATCTCACACTCATAGGCACTCAATCACGTTCATACTCACGCCTGTTCACGCCAATTGGTACTCACTCGCCTTCTTACTCACGCCCGCTCACGCTCATAAGTACTCATGTTCATACTCAAGTGTACTCACACTTACGGGCTCACGTTCATGCTCATACCTGCTCATACCCACCGGTACTCACTCGCCTTCAGTTCATACTCGCGTCCACTCACAGTTGTAACTACTCACTCACGCCTACTCACACCGGTGCTCACGTTCATACTCACACCTGCTCGCAGCCATTTGTACTCACGTTCGCTCATCTCTACTCACTACCATGGGGACTCACTCACATTCATACTCACACCTACTACAGGCATATGTTACCTTCATACTCATGTCTGCTCACATCCCTCGCCGGTCACTCATACTCACACTCACGCCTTTGAAATGAGTCAACTCATGAATGAACATGGCAAGCTTTCCGCTCTACTCACACTCACAGGCGGCCCTTGACGTTCATATTAAAGTAGACTCCCGTTCATAAATATTCGCGTTTACACGTCTACTAGCTCCCATCTGCGATCATTACCACTCGCACCCACTCAACCTCGCCGTGTCTCATTCACATCTGTCTGTCACACTGGACGTTTTGTATGCATTCGCATAAAAAACGCGAATATATGATCTCTAATATATTCGCGTTATACCCGAACGTGCAGATGTGTAATGGATATGAGGGACAAACCGCGGATGTTAACACTCGTTCAAGGGAAATGTCCTAGTTTTTATATGGGATATTGGGACTGCGGAGAAAATGTTCGAATTAGCCGAATGCCGAATTATCGAAAGCATCAAGAAAACAATAAACAAGTGTCTATCACATCAATGCATTTTGTTGATGAATACGCAAATTTATGGTACATATTTGACATAAAAGCAATGTAAATGCCGCAAATTTCTTCATCCGCGACTTCGTTCACAATGTGACCGCGGCTCAAGACAGCCGTGTCCTAACAGTAAACGTGTTCTCCCCCCTCCCTTATTACGTACCGCCACCACCACCACGCGCACGTGACGATAACTTTTGCGCCGGAAGAATGATCGGCAAATGATCGTTCGTTCATCATAATGTCGCAACCAGCATGCGGATCAGCATCGTAACGTTTTACCAGCATGCGGACCGCGGCTGAAGCTCTTCACCTTCAACAGCTTGCACTATGTTCGAGTTGCGTGACATTGCGCGCGCATTGCCCGAAGTCAAAACGAAGCTACTGAGTGCCGCATTCGCTGTGGATGAAAGCGTGGTCGCTAAATTAAGACACGATCATAGCGTCAACGCAGTTCCGAAGGCGCACGCGGCCTGCGCCCACATTCGAAACGAAACTGCTCAGCACAGCATCCGCTGCTGAATAAACCTAGCTCGCTAATGCACAATAATGGATGGCGACTACGCAGTTCTGAAGGGTCGCGGCGAAAACGAAACTACTGCTTGTCGCAGCTTTGACCCGCAGCCGCTATCAATGCGATCATAGATATATCGCCTACGCAGTTCGCGTGCGCCGAGTAAAATCGAAGATGAAGCAAGTCGGCCGAAGCCGTCCAAGTCTTAGTCGTAAACAACGCGATTATGGCTAGATCGTGGGTGTGACCATGCCTTTATGAAGGCCCGCGGCCGTTTGAGTTGTTCGTCAACGCCGTTTTTCCTCCTTTTAGTCGAACATTTGTGGCGCTTCGTGCTTGGCGCGCTCCGAGGATCGTCCGAATTAACCGGGTTGCGGCGAAACATGACTGAATTCACGAGAATACCATTAAACAAGGCATAAGCTTGCCGGGACCAGAGAACGCGTCCGAATTATTGATTTTATGAATTAACGGGGGGCGAATTAGCGACCTTTTACCGCACAACCTTTCATTTTCGTCGACTGACCCAATAGCAAATGTATGGCGCGCTTATTTGCTAACTTCACCTTCACTGTTTATGCCAGGGGTCTCAAACCCACCTCGGGTAACTAGCCGCAGTCACGAAAATTTACACCCTCAAGGGCCAGGACACAGTGACGAAGGTAAAAGCGGGGGGCGGGTATGACTATTTTGTACAAAATGTAAGCCATATCCAGCTTTTGTGGATGGATGGATGGATGCTATGAGCGTCCCCTTTATAACGGGCCGGTGACATGTCTGCCACCAGGCTCGAAGGCGAAAAAAAAAAGAGAAAGAAGAAAAAAAGCTTCCTTGTTTCATGTTGTCCTAATGCCTTATCTACATTGATTACGTCTATGTTATTATACCACAAAATATAAATTCACGGTCCATCTGTCTGCCTCTTAAGGCAGAATGACCTTATTTTCCCCCATTATTTATTTTTGTACTTTATCTCTACTTTTCTGCCACCAATACTCTAACCGTCTCTTACTTATTTCTATCGCGGACGTGTTCAGCTTTCCATTGTTGTCCCTAAAACCCAAGGCTTCATGTAGACTCGTGCCCACACGTATACCTGGGTGAATATCGCCACATTCAATCAGTACATGTTCCATCGTTTCCTTAGTTCCCCCGCAGCATGTACAATGTTCTTCTTCGTTACTGAATCTCGCTTTATAACTACGCGTTCTAAGGCAGCCCGACCTTGCTTCAAACAGTAAAGCGCTTCCCCTTGAATTATCATAAAACCTTTCCCTCCTTATTTCGTTTTTTCCTTTTCGGTAGTTACTCAGAGCCGGCTTCTTTTCCATCGCTGTCATCCAATAAGCCCTCTCCGCCTCTCTGACCTTCCGCTTAATGCTCCTTGTTGCCATATCGCCCGCACTGCCAGCCGTATATTTACTGGTGAGCCTCCTAGTTCTTTTTCTCCACTGCGTGTCAACGCTTTTTCTATACAAATACCTGAAAACCTTCTCTGCCCATCTACTCTCCTTCATTTTCCTCAGCCTCTCTTCGAATCTCATTTTGCTCTGCGCTTCCCTCACTTCAAAGCCTGTCCATCCCATATCACCCTTTACCGCCTCATTTGTCGTCTTCCCGTGAGCGCCCAACGCGAGGCGGCCCACCGTCCTTTGATTTACATCCATTCCTGACTGCACCTCTTTCTTCATGCACACCACTGAGTTCCCAAATGTAAGCCCCGGAACCATCACACCCTTCCACAGCCCTCGAAGCACCTCGTACCTATTGTATCCCCATAAAGCTCTGTGCTTCATAATTGCAGCATTCCTCTTTCCCTTTGCTACCGATGCTTTCTCTTGTACCTCCATATATCTATCCCCCTCATTTACCCATACTCCGAGGTACTTGTACTCGCTTACCCTCGGTATTTTTTGGCCCTGTATTAAGACCGTATGGTCTCCGTGATCATTGAATACCATCAATCCACATTTTGTTGCACTAAATCCTAGTCCTAGAGCCTCACACTCCCTTCCGCATATATCTGCCAGTCGCTGTATATCATCTTGACTGTCCGCAAATAAGACGATATCATCAGCATAAAATAGACCTGGAAGTTTCTGCTCAACCATCGCTCCGACCTGTTTGTGTGACAAATTAAATCCAATGTTGCTACCTTCTAGCGCTTTTTCCATCCTCGCCATGTACAGCATGAATAACAGCGGGAACAAAGGGCATCCCTGTCTCAGCCCCTTGCTAATTTCAACGCTGTCCTTGCTACTTATTCCTTCCCATTCTATACAAACTGTATTTTCTCGGTATATTTCACTCAAAAGCTCTACACAGTCGTCACCTATGCCCACTTCCTTCAATATATCCCACAAAATTTCCTGATTAACGTTGTCATACGCCCCGGTGATATCTAGATAAGCTACGTATAAGGGCCTGTTTTCTATTTTAGATATTTCTATACACTGGGTAAGAACAAACAGATTATCGTCTAACCGCCTGTCGATTCGAAATCCATTCTGAAGTTCTCCCAAAATATCATTTTGTTCTACCCACGCTTCTATTTTTAATTTTACTGCCTGCATCGCCAACCTGTATAGCACCGATGTAATTGTTAGCGGTCTATACGAGCGAATGTTATCCCTTTCTCCCTTGCCTTTATAGATTAAGTTCATTCTACTTTTTCGCCAACTGTCTGGTATTTCCCTCTCCTGTAAGCACTTTTCTACGGCTTTCAGCAGTGCTTCTTTAGTGTTATGTCCGAGTTCGTTAATGAGGCTGACGGGAACCCCATCTAAGCCCGAGTAGTGCGCTTAGGAATTTTTCCTTCGGCCTTCTTCCAATTGAAATTCTCTAGTACTACATCTTCGTCGGTTGCACCCCTTTGCGTACTTTTACTCACCGGGGGAATCCCCTGGGGGACCTTTTTAAACGAATCGGCTGTTATCTTTCGGATGTAACCTAGCGCTTCATATCCTTCCAAGTTATTTCCTCCTTCATCTACCATATGTTGTTGCATTGTGACAGACTTCCTACCCAGCGCTTTTAGGTGGCTCCAAAATATCCTAGGCGCGGCCTTCTTCTTTTCGCGAATCTCTGTCATCCAGCGTTCACTTTCACCTTTAATTTTTGCCTCGACTAATTTCTGCACAATGGATATTTGCTCTAAATATATTTCCCATATTTGGTTGACTTCGTCCTGTGGCCGCTTCTCCTTTTTTGCCTGTCTGTGCTCCCGTGATGCCTGACGTCGCATCTCGATCGCTTCCCGGATTTCTTTGTTCCACCAACTTTTTGGCTTTTTCTTTCCTTTCCAACAAATAGTTTTCTTCTCTATTTCCATTTCTTTCGTGATTACATGTAGCAGCTCACTATACTTCCAGTCTTTGTCTGGTAGTTCGTCTACTTTTTCCTCGACTCTTGCGGCTATATTTGTTATTTGTTTGTCATTTAGATACGAGCTGCCAAACTTTGATTCTATGTTCTTATTTTCAGTTTTATATCCCAGTTGTAATATTATGCGTTTATGATCACTACCCAAGCTGTTAATGCCTTCTTCGTCTATTCTCATCTCTCTAAGTTTGTCATATATTCCTTCTGTCATGAGACAGTAATCAATGCTCGATTGCCTGTTTCTGACTTCCCACGTGATCTGCCCCTCACACTTAGGCCCCACGTTAACTATCTCAAGACTATGTTGCTCGCAGAGATCTAGCAATAACTTGCCATTGGTGTCTGAATATCCGTCAAGGTCATGAATGTGAGCGTTCATGTCCCCTAGAAGGATTATCTCGGCATCATGACCAAATTCTTTAATATCGGTGCTTATGCATTTCACTATCTCCAGATTCTTTTCTCTGCAGTTATTCCCTGTCCACAAGTAAGCTACACCTAGCCACGTTTTCTTTCCACCTACTGTGCCCGAAACCCATATGTGCTCTGAACACGTTTGTTTCACTCTCTCCCATTTTGTTCTGCTATGAATTAGCATTCCAACCCCCCCCCCCCCACCTCTCCTTTCTGATGTGATCCTGTTACATCCTTCCCAAACATAATTTTCAATATGTGGCGGCTCTTCCAAGTCTCTAAGGTGTGTTTCTGTAACCGCATAAACACCTATCTGTTCCTTGTTTAACTGTCCCTCAATCTCTAACCATTTTGCCTTTTTTCTGCCACCCTGCATGTTAATGTAACTAATTGCAACACGCGCCTTCTCCCTTCTTTTACCTTTTCTCTGTTTTTTCGCTATACTACCTGTCAAAGAGTCCCCCTGGTTGTTTTCCTCATTACAAGCTACCATGGGCACCGAAGGGCCCGCGTGCCCCCCAAAAAAGCTACTGCGCGTCCTGCAAGACGCCAACCCACCTCATGGCCAAGCCTCCTATCGAAGTGTATTCCGTCTCTTCGAAACACACATCACAGCCAGCGCCCCTGGCGGCCCCGGCGCGAAGCTAGCGCGTTTTCAATGGAACTGGCGAGTTTTTCCCGAATAATTAAGTGTAGATGGTGAATGTTGAAAAACGCAGACCAGAGAGCGCTTCTGGGAACCTAAACGGACGAGAAGACTGCAGCGATCATGTTGCAGTAAGCTTCAATTTTGTTCCCAGAGCAGTTAAAGATTGTACAATGGGAGCCTATGCAAACGGCGAAAAATGTGGCCTGTTTTTCGAGACAAAAACGGCCACTGTCGTAAAACTAAGCAAGTTATGGTAATGGTCAGGAAATCGCATGTAGTCCTGACAATCAGCTTTCGTTTGAAGCCATTCTCAACCTTCCGCAATTGGCAGAACATTGTTCCCTAACGCGTTTTTTGAAGCGCGGTCGTTCAAATGTTTGTGGTAAATTGATAAACACTTGCTTACCACAGGCGGCAAGGCGTCCGCCGTGGCCGAGCGAGCTAATCGCTCAAGTTCAGGGCCCGTATTCTCAAAAGGCGACAATGGCAAAAGTGTTGCCTTTGGTGTGCGCTGATTGGCTACTGAGCAAACCGGAAAAGTTAGGGCGCCATCTGGTAATTCCGCCGACGTCAATTTTGCGTCATGGTGCTCGACGGTGCTCTCGACATATTTGCAATAAACGAAGGCACCGTTAACCGTCGGTTCGTGGTGAAGTCTAGCATTTCAGTGACGTAGGCGGTAGCTTCTAGTATTCAATCCTCGGTGGATATACGCAGCATTTTTTACGCTGAAGCTTTCATCGAGCATTACCTTGGGGTGTTATCAGCACTCGTTCTTTGCCAGCGCGTGTTTTTTCGTGGTTTGAACGTCCCAGGAACATGAACCGTGCGTTGCTCGCGTGGCTTATCGCGAGCCGGCAACATGTTGAGATCTTGAGACGATGTTGCTGCGGCAGCACGCTACAGCTGAACTCTCCGAGTACGCCGTGTTAAACTCTCAACGAAAATACGTTTCACGCAAAGTTGCATTCTTTAAATATTATACTGTGCATTAAATAATCGAACAAAAAAACGTTGAAAGCACTTTCAACACGTCTTATACTTCAAGTAGCCACAGCCAAGCCGGCCAAGCCTGGCCACTGCGTAGAAGCAGCAGCACACGCTCGAAAACGCCGAACTCGGCTTGCTCTGCGCTCGTACGGTGCGCTCACTCCTGTGTTGTGAGACATTCGTACTACCAACGGCCAGTTGCAACAATGACGTCACAGGCAAGTTTTTTTTTTACTTATTGAACGCATCAAATTCTACGTCACCAAACGCGATACTATCGCCTTTTGCGATCGTTTGAGAATACGGGCCCAGAGCGCGGCTTCACCGAGCCGTCACCGGTTCGATTCCTGGCGACGGATCAGCATTTTTTTTTCACCCCGTGAATTAGTTCCACAGCTTCGCACAGGATGTCGCCGCCGAAACAAAAAAGAGCTTTCGTTTCGGTTTCGATTCTTGACTGTAATCTTGAGCTGCCGTTTCTTTTCCTCTTTATTATGTGACTTTTTTAGTGTATGTTTAAACACTCCACGCGTATCACATCGTTCAGATCTACATTTGTCATTCTTACTTTATTGTTTTATAAACGTCCTAAGGAACAGAACGCCCGATCAAGTTATGGTGAACAAAGCTCTTTCGAACTTTTTTACGCGTATTGTGGTAGAAACTTATTTCTCCCTTCTCATGATGTCGTTACGACCTTCTCAGTTACCTACAATACAGCAACGTAAAAGAAGCGAACTAAGCTTAGACAAGCGAGGCATAGTAATTAAATGACAAAGTTAGACGTTTTTGCAGTTGCTTTTTACTTTAGGGCTAACGCAAGTGTTTGTCGTAATTTAACGAACGAAGGGGAATTTTTCGAGGGGTTCTTTTTTTTGTTAGACACTACTAATGAAACCAACAGATAGTTAAGCCAATCAAAGAATAGGAAAAATTATTTGTTATTTTTCAAACAGCAGTGCAATGATTTCACCCTAACTTAAATGAAATCAAAATCGCTATCTCGACAAGCATCAGCGGACGGCTCATATACCCTTCTATATGCTGCGCTCTGAACTCGAAGGGACTGTGCGAAATCCCCTTTCCTACCTGGAGTGGCTGTGTTCTCTTACAGCACCATTTTGTAGAGTTACGCGAGACTGCATCTGAGTTAGCTGCCTGCAGCTTTACTTCATTTGTTGCTATCGCACTCATTGCATCCTCCTTGCGGTGAAACTGGGATTTTTATTCATCTCTTGTCATATCTATCGCCCTACATGAACAGAAAAAAACCAGCATGCCTTCTCCTTTAACATCACATAGCACTGTGCGCTGCATCGGATAGTTCCGTGTGATATGACGTGTGTGGATCAAAGCTTTCGGGAAGTCCAGGGACTGGTGCTCCCAGTTACAAAACGGAAATCCTGTGATTCAGCAGCTTTACGCACGCACTCGCAGCCCACCTCAACGTACCGCAATAAGATGCCATTTTAAACATCTGTAAATGAAAATGTGCGCAGCATGTACTGGTTGCGCAAGGCTGGAACCGAAAGCGGAGCTAGCGTTCGACCTAGCTTCTTCTAAGGTTTTGCTAGTAATACCAAGCTATTGCTAGAGGTGCAAAGTTTTTGCTAGTATAGTATTATAGGATATGGCTAGGCTTGGATAATCTATTCTTCTCAGGTTTCGGTCGGTTCCTCAGACTACGCACTTGTTGCGTGGTTCTGTAGGGGAAATGTCGCGTCACTAGTAGTTACGTGATGGGATTTTAGTCACGTGAGAGAGAAAGTACATCTTTATTAGAGCGCAGTGCAGACGCTGAGGTTGCCCCGCGCCACCCGGTTGTTCCGAAGTTTTTGGCGCCAACACGTCACGTCAATAGTTACTTGACGTTACGGGAATTTAGTGGCGAGACTAATTACGCGATTTCACGTGATTTTTAGTCACGTGGCTAGTTGTTACGTGATTGTAGTCACATAAGTAGACGTGCGATGTTACGTGATTTCGGTTACGCGAGAATTGCAGGCCTGGTGTACAAAAAATTGTAGTCGCAGGAAACAACAACCCAACATCGATATCACATATATTTTACGATCACGAGAAATTCACTTTCGTTGCCCGAAAGAGCAAGCGAAGCTGCACTCGAGCACTTTTTATCACGTTTGAAAATTTTTTGGGCTTCTACGATTTTTTCAGGATTTTTTTGTATGCTTCATTTGCTCTATTCTTTTTTATTTCCTGGTGAAGAGCACGTATACTATATTGCTGTAAGTTTGAAAATATAGTCAGTTGTAAGTTCAGCGCTGTGTGTGTTTTCCAATGTCGTCCTCATTCCTTGCGCTGTGAAACATCGAATTATGGTCTACAGCGCATTTTTGCAAACAGAAAGCAGCTGTTTTCACTTTTGCATTCCGTTCCTGCTCTTTGGAAGGTGGGGACAGTTGCAAGGAGCGTTGCAAGGAGAGTTTGACCGTAGTATCTATATAATAGCTATCGTATCACGGGCTAGCCGCCGCGCACTGTGGCTGAATGGGTTGATCATCCGTGCTGGCTGTTTGCGCGCAATCGCTGGGGTCTGGGTTCGAATCGCAATGCGGTTTTCTCTTCTTTCTTTGTCTCTCTCAGAATTGCTTATGTTTGCCGCTGTGGTACAGCGGTTACGGTGCTCGGCTACTGACCCAAAGGGCACCGGTTTGACGGCGGCTCCAGCATTTTTGAACAAGGCGACAAGGCTAGAGGCTCGTGTACTTGGCTTTAGATGCACGTTACGAACCTGAAGTGGTCGAAATTTCCGCAGCCCTCCTCTACGGCATGCCTCATAAACATATTATGGTTTGGGCACGTAGAACTCCAGCAATTATTATTACTAGTACAACGCTGTTGAAGATTTAGTTGCTTGTTTTTTTCGCTGGAGCATTGCAACCAAGATATTTGTTGCAGTTTCGGTTTCGCTTTTGGAAATGGAGCAAATAAACTTCTAATGTTTTATTTTTTATTACCACACAGCCCATTACTTAATAACGAAGAAAAGGAACCCATATTTTAGTTAAACTCAACCGACCGGGGCCACCTAGGAGTCCAGAGGCCAGGCCCGTAGCTAGGGGGTATGTCCTAAGGGCCCGCCTCCCCTCCCAAAAGTTTGACGGAGGCGGTGTTTTACTGACAAGAATAATGAGAATAGGTGTTTCTCTCAAACTGTCAAGGCTTTCAGCAAGTGCCCCCTCCAAGCTCGTCTTGCTTGTTCGCCTCAGGTTTGTGACTAACGTGGTCGCTAATGCACTATATATACATTATCTATATATTGAAAGACGCAGGAATACTTCACCAGGCAGGGCCAGCAGCAGCGTTTATTCCGCGATGTCTGCCTCGGCTCAGAACAGCAACCAACCAACCCAATGGCGATGATGATGGTTATGTACAAGTGAGAACGATGAAGTACGATAAATGTGCTTACACTAATTTCCCCCCCTCTTCGAAGCGGCCAGCCTGGCCGCAACTCAAAGATCAGCTGAACGAGTAATGAAAGGCTTCATGCGTGACACGTGAACAATTTCTGTGCTGCGACGACGGTGGTCAGTGACGGACTGAAGCGGGGTGACGAGATAGTTCACTGGGGAAGTTCGTCGTAGAACGGTGTATGGGCCAACGTACCGGTGAAGAAATTTCTCGCAGAGCCCTGACGCTCGAGTCGGGGTCCATAGTAAGACCTTATCTCCGGAATGAAATGTCACGTCGCGTCTTTTGCTATCGCAGCGACGTTTTCGTTCTTCTTGAGTGGCTTCCGTGTTGCGCCGAGCAATTTCACGGCATTGCGCGACTCGAGCTGCGAACTCTTCTGGTAGAGGAGTACTGGACGGAGCTGGACCAAAGAAGAATGCCGTGTCGAAGACTGATGATGCAGATCGTCCATACACAAGGAAGAAAGGGCTGTAGCCGGTAGATCTTTGTGTCGCGGTATTATATGCGAAGGTGACAAACGGCAAAATATTGTCCCAGTTTTTGTGATCCGGACGTAGGTACATGGAGATCATGTCAGAGAGCGTTCGGTGAAAGCGCTCAGTAAGACCGTTCGTCTGCGGGTGGTACGTAGAAGTGGTTTTATGCGTCGTTCTACAGGCCCGTAGGACTTCCTCGAGGACGTGCGAAATGAAGGCTTTGCCCCGGTCACTCAGAAGAACGCGAGGAGCTCCATGGCGCAAGACGATGGACTGCAAGAAAAAGTCGGCGACTTCTGTAGCAGTACCGGACCGAAGAGACGCAGTCTCGGCGTATCTTGTCAAATGATCGACTGCAGTGACGATCCAACGGTGACCGTTAGACGTCAACGGCAAGGGACCATACAAGTCAATTCCGACAAATTCAAAAGGTGTTGTCGGACAGGGAAGAGGCTGCAGGAAACCGGCGGGTGGGGACGTGGACCGCTTACGGTGCTGACATGACGCGCACGAGCCCAAGTATTTGGCTACCGACGTGGACAAGCCGGGCCAGAAACAGCGGGTCCTGATGCGGTCGTAGGTCTTGCGAAAACCTAGATGACCAGCAGCAATGTCATCGTGAAATGCTTCTAAAACACGAAGACGAAGGCAGCGGGGAAGGACCGGCACCCACTTGTTACCCGTGGGATGATAAATATAGCGTTCGAGCACACCGTCGTCGAGGCGGAATTGTCTAAGCTGGCGTCTCAAGCGGCTGTTAGGTGGTTTAGTGATGCCGCGAAGGTAGTCAAGGAAAGTTCGACAGTAGGTGTCGGCCCGCTGAAGTGAACGGAAACCGGCTTGCGAAGAAGGTTGAATTTGGTCCAGTGAGGTGATCGACAGGTGTCGTGAGGCAGGCGGAATGTCGGAGCTCTGAGGAGGCGATGCGGAGGACGTATTGTGAAGAGATAGTGAAAGTGGGCATCGGGACAGCGCGTCGGCATCATGATGACATTTGCCAGACTTATATGTGACGGTAAAGTCATACTCTTGCAAGCGCAGGACCCAGCGCCCTAGACGTCCTGACATATTCTTCATCGAGGACAACCAACACAGTGCGTGATGGTCTGTGACGATAGTGAAGTGCCGACCGTAGAGGTACGGGCGGAATTTTTGTATCGACCAGACAATAGCCAGGCATTCCTGCTCCGTGATCGTGTAGTTCCTCTCCGCTGTCGACAGAGTCCGGCTGGCGTATGCCACAACCTGCTCTTTGAGGCGGCATCACGCTGCAAAAGTACTGCTCCAATACCTTGCGCACTTGCGTCAGTGTGGAGGACAGTAGGCGCGCTCTCGTCAAAGTGGCGAAGCACTGGTCCGGAAGTCAGGCGTTCTTTAAGGACTTCAAAAGCGATCTCGCAGTCGTCGGACCAAGCGAAAGGAGCACCAGCGACTAATAGCTTATTTAGGGGAGCCGCTATAGTCGCGAAGTTGCGTATAAAGCGGCGAAAGTATGACGCCAGGCCAAGAAAACTGCGCAACGTCTTTTGGGTGGAAGGCCGAGGAAACTGCAATACAGCGGCTATCTTGTCGGGATCTGGCCGGACTCCGTCTTTGGAAACGACGTGACCGAGGACTTTTATACTTTTGCTGGCAAACATGCACTTTTTGGTATTTATCTGAAGGCCAGCGTTTGAAAGGCACTGAAGTACCTCGTCTAATCGTTGAAGGTGTTGGGCAAAGGTAGATGAAAACACAACAATATCATCTAAATAACAGAGGCAGGTCTTCCATTTTAGGCCACGAAGAACAGTATCTATCATGCGCTCAAATGTTGCCGGAGCGTTGCACAGGCCAAATGGCATTACGTTAAATTCGTAGAGCCCATCCGGCGTAGCAAAGGCGGTTTTCTCTTTGTCAGCCTCATTCATAGGGATTTGCCAATACCCCGATCGTAGGTCAAGGCTGGAAAAATACTGCGCTCCTTGTAGTGTGTCCAAGGCGTCATCTATTCGAGGCATAGGATATACATCCTTGCGCGTGATCTTATTTAGCGCTCGATAATCAACGCAGAAACGAACGGAGCCATCTTTTTTCTTCACTAAGACGACCGGAGAAGCCCAGGAACTGGAAGATGGCCGTATTATCTTGCGTGATAGCATATCATCAACTTGTTCTTCAATGACTTTTCTTTCCGATTGTGAGACACGATAAGGCCGACGGCGTATAATACCAGAACCATCCGTTTCAATGCGGTGTACGGCCACGGGAGTCTGACTCAGTGTCGTGGCACAGCTATCGAAGCAGGCCTTATGCTTAGCTAAAAGCGCCAATAACGCTGTGGATTGTGCAGAGGTTAGATCGGAGCCGATTACTGCTCGGAAAGGGGAAGAACTCGCACCTGACGTGGGTACTGACGATGAAGACGGGCAAAGTGCTGCAATGGAGGTCAGTGGAGATGCGTCTATCGTCGCTACAGTCATCCCCTTGGGCAACATCGTAGATTCTGCAGTTGTGTTGCAAATGGGCAGAAGCGCGCGGCCATGAGACAACCGGAGGAGACAGGGGGCGACGAGAATTCCACGAGAGGTGCAGCGAGGAGCAGGGGCAACTAGGGCGTCACCATCGGCTACTTGGCTAGATGCAACAGCTACCACGTGTTCATGACCAGGGCGCAAAACACAGTCTTCAGCGACAGCCAAGTTGAAGATCAATGAAGGCGGGACTGACATAGATGCATCCGATGTATCCGTGATGTGAACGACGTGTTCTTTACATGATATGACAGCGGAAGCAGAATGTAGGAAGTCCCAACCCAGGATAAGTTCATGAACGCACGTGCGTAGCACAATCATCTCGATGTGGTGACGTATGCCGTCGATGAAAACGCGAGCCGTACACTGTCCATCAGGTTGGATGAGTACGTTATTTGCGCCACGCAACACAGGTCCTACATAAGGTGTTCTGACTTTACGGAGCCGCGAGCACAAGTCACTACGTATAACAGAAGTAGCGGCACCGGTATCAACAAGCGCTTGCACAGGAACACCTTCAATAGTCACTGACAACAGGTTAGCCGGGGAAACGGGAGGCATTTTTGATGATCGACGGGACGCAGTTTTCCCTCCAAAAACTGCAATCCTTAGTTTTCCGAATGTTGTTCAAGAGTGCGGGAGAGGGGGGCGAAGCGGCGATGCCGAGCGGCGGTAGGGTGATGGAGAGCGTCGTCTGGAGGAGCGGTAGTCCTGATGTTGACGCGGGGACGCTGGAGGAGACGGAGACCGGTACTGCGTGAATGGGTAGGAGTCTGGACCATAATGATCGGGTCTTCGAAACCGGTCCCGCTCGAACTCAGCATAGCCTCGTCGTTCATCCTGCTGGCGGCGACGGCAGTAACGAGATATGTGGCCTCGGATACCGCAGTAAAAACAAACAGGACGGGACGGACGCCACTGAGGAGACGAGGGTGGAGCAGGTACCGCACCTCGCACAGAAGCCAAATGGCCACAAGTAATGTCAGCAGGCCCAGACGTGACCGCAGCAGGCGGAATTGCAGCTATATCGGCATATGTGGGCATCAGTGTTTGAGCAACTGATGCTGTCGGTGTCGTCAGGGAGGCCACATCAGCGTATGTGGGCAGCGGGCGTGCTGGTGGAGCGACCGGCGCTGTCGGTGTTGTCATGGCCGCCAACTCCTGCTTCACAAGATTCCGCAGGTCGAACGGTGCGGGTGGAGTTGAGACGGCAGTGGACCGCTGCTGTTCCAGGTCTCGAAGTTCTTCACGGATGATGGCGCGGATAAGAGCTTTCAAATCAGAGGGAGGCATAAGGCGAGGATCGCTGTCTTGTTGAAGGCGGAGGGACTGCAATTGGTCAAGGCGTTGGCATGTGGAAATGATGTTTTCAACCGTAGTTGGATTGTTAATAGCCAAGGCGTTGAACGCAACCGTGCCAATTCCTTTAAGGATGTGGCGAACGCGCTCGGCCTCCGTCATATCGCTGTTCGCACGGCGACAGAGGGCCAAAACATCCTCGATATATGAAGTGTATGTCTCCTGTGCAAGTTGAACCCGCGTAGCCAGCTTCTGTTTGGCGGTTTCGGAACGACCTGACGAGCATCCGAAGATTTGTCGCAGCTTGGTGGCAAAGGTCAACCAATCGACGAAGTCAGTTTCGTGGTTGAAATACCACGTTTTGGCAACGCCGGTCAGGTAGAATGGGAGATAGCTCAATTTCTCCGCTTCGGTCCACCGATTGGCTGCACCCACACGGTTGTAAAGGTCGAGCCAGTCCTCGACGTCGTCACCGCGGAGACCAGCGAATACGGGTGGTTCGCGCTGAGGGCTGGTGACAGTGGACGAAGGGAGGGCAGCCGCAGGCATCGGCGCGGTAGGGTTAGGGCTAGGTGTTGGTTCCGTTGTCTGCATAGCTGTGGGGGTGGCCGGGCGCAAGCGGCGACCGGATCGTAGCTCCAGGTGGGACACGAACGTAGGAGGACGTCGGGATCTTGACCCACCTCCACCACTCTGAAAGACGCAGGAATACTTCACCAGGCAGGGCCAGCAGCAGCGTTTATTCCGCGATGTCTGCCTCGGCTCAGAACAGCAACCAACCAACCCAATGGCGATGATGATGGTTATGTACAAGTGAGAACGATGAAGTACGATAAATGTGCTTACAATATATATATATATATATATATATATATATATATATATATATATATATATATATATATATATATATATATATATATATATATATATATATAAGTGTGTGTGTGTGTAGAGAATGCCTTGCGGGTAGTACTCACTGAAAAAAGAAAAGATGCCTTTACTAACGTTTCAGCCGTGACACCGCTTACGTAGGTCAGTGTCTTGCGAAGCCCATGCCACAGCCCAGCGGTATGGAATGCCTTTTTTCCGGTTTTTGATGTGTGCTACATGGAAGTTCATTCAATGTAGAAAGCGCCGCGCGCATGCACCGTTGCTCGACATGCGTTCACTAGTAGTCGCGAAGGCAACGCCACCTCTCAACGTCAACTCCTTTTACTCTTTTATAAGCACAGAATAAATCGAGAATGCCTAATAACGTGCGGATTAATTTTAAACGCATTTTTTTCTTTAGTAAATAGCAGCGGACTGCGTACAGCATTCTGCACATCTCATTCGTGCACTATGAAGGCTTGCCCGTCAGGCAGCGCGACATGCCGTTGTGACTTTCAAAGTGCAATTCAACAATACAAATCCTAATCATATGGTGAAAAAAAAACTCGTTTATGTCACTGTAGTTCGAAGCCAGGGTCTTGTGACACATTTCGATCGGTTGTCAGTCCCTTTAAAAAAGCACATCGCGAATATATATAGTGATATAGTAATATATATAGTGATATAGTGAGTAAGTATTTACTCTAAAAAGGCGTGACCTCACTAATGCTCACCTCATGTTCCACGATCCCAAATATTTGTCCATAAGTAAATACTGAGAAGGTTATTGTGTATACATATTTGAACTTTCTCACTATCAAGGATGTAATTTCCGCGTCACTACAAAATCTGCCCTAAATGGTGGCTCTGCGCTGTACAGCACGCGTGTGCTGTACAGCGCAGAGCCACCATTTAGGGCAGATTTAGGGCCTAATCTAAGAAAACAAAATAACATGTTATCAGATTGACAGGAATTCACTTCTTTGAGCTATTTCCACTCAGACAAAGCTGAGAGGGAATACCATGTCTAGAGGGTGTTTTCTAAAACGCATGCATCTATGATAGCACTGTGCTATTGATGCGCATTAACCAGACTTCACACCTGTGTGCGGATATCCCTATTATTAAAGTCGAGGCTACATGCCAGTTATCGTGTCTTCTGAAATATCATTAATTTTTCTTAGTCGCTTTCGCGCGTATTTCTATTGCAACTTTTATGTTGCAGCAAAATTTAATATTGAATTATATATTTCTTACTATCTATTTTACTATGATTTCCTTATCTACAATAGAGACAAAACTACCCGATACAGTGGAAGGGACTTTCAAGGTGGGCCTACACGTTTGAGCCAAAAAAGAATCCCAACCAAAAATGTCTTCGCAGCTTTGACATTCCTATAAAGCCAGAAGATTCCAGGATTCAATACGCGGCTGATATTTTGCATCATGAAGTACAAAAAAAAGCTCCGGTTTTGAAGACCCTCGAGCGGAGCTGTAATCATTCTATTCGACATGGGTCATTTTCCGTTGGGCTTTCAGAGGAAGAAGACAACTGCTTGAAAAGCAGTAGATATTAAGGGACAAAGCAGACTTCGCTAGGCTTTATCTGGCTGAAGACTGATATTTTTCAGTCATTGCTACGAGCGAAAAACTACTAATCAAAATTCCTGTGCGCATAAACACCATTGTTCTCTTAAGGGAACCTCCTGGAAAGAAAGGCTTAAGATTTCCTTTGGAACGCCTGCACATCTTCGTGGCAACAGAAGGAGCTCCACTCGCAACTGAAGAAATTTTCATATGCTGGGTGAACGAAAGAAGGGGGAATTAAAGGGTTCGCTTTTCTCTGATGTGTCTTGTGACCCGTTGTTGAGCAAGTCAAATGCATTTTGTATTCTACATCAGGAGTGATACAGAATAAAGAAGTGATTTTGAGAGATTGTAGGAATAGTTACTATATTATGTTGCATTAACAATCGTTGTTGTCAGCCCAAAAACGCCAAAATTCGCTCTTCTGAATTTCTTGCTGCTGATCAAAGTGGACGATTGGGCCAGTAGGTGATTCATGATCGACTTTGTGCTTGCTGTAGTGCAAAGTTGAAAGAGACTGCGCCTACAGAATATAAAAGGAGAGCTTCAGGAGACCTTCCAGCCCATTAAAGTAATGGAAAGGCAGTTTCTTAGCGCTGGTATAGACGAGGACACATAGGAAGAGACACTAGACACATGGGCGCTACTCACAACAATAAAGTTTATTCCTTGATCGCTTCGAACAACAGTGCCTTCACTTACACGTCACAGAACCATGTGACATTCGTGAGATACAGGAACCAGACAAAATCGGACGAATGAACAAAAAAAAACAACACTGCAGCGGAATCACACAATAGATAAATGTTTGCGCAGGAAACTAATTTCTTTCTCAGACAGCGTTAGCGAAGTCTTGCTGATACAAGAGCTACCGTAATAGTCAATCTGCTCACTTTCTACTATCAATCGGGTGACTTCGCAGTTGCTCTTTCTAACAATGACAGTTTTGTCAAACAATGGCACACACGCACATGCTTGGCAATGTATTGCCAGAAAACCATCTGCGGGCGTCTTATTGCATTTATAGTGGTGCTCTCGAAGGCGATCGTTCACGCACCTTCCTGTTTGTCCGATATAAAAACGCTGGCAGGATAACGGAATGCGATAAACAACAGCTGACTTGCACTCAACAAACTTTCTCTTGTGGTTCTTACCGCACTTGTCCTTAGTCTCCGTTGGATTAGTTTTTTTACACAAACTTAAGAGTTTCTCAGGCGCTGTGAAAACAACCTGAACATTGTCCCGAGCGGCTATTTTCTTTAAGTTGTGCGATATCTGGTGGATGTACGGAATTACAGCTACATTGCGTTTGTCAACAGCAGGATTTCTCTTGGTGTTACTTATGGCACGACTAGCTTTTAGGTGCCGCAGTACACCTTCAGCTACCGACACTAACAAACCAGTCCGATAACCGGATGTCAAAAGTCGCGACACTTGCTCATTGAAGCTGCTTTGCATCAGATGGCAACATGACTTATCGAGTGCATTATTAAAACATAACTTGGTGATACCACGCTTTATCAGTTTAGAATGGCAGAAATGAAATGGTAAAAGCGCCTTATTAGCCCTGGGTGCGTAACACCAACAGGTGCGCTGATCTTTGAACAAAAAAGATACATCTAGGAACCTTAGGGTTCCGTCAACAGGTGTTTCGACAGTCAAAACAAGGGGTTGAAAACATTTACGCATAATCGATACGATGTCATCGCATTCATGCTGGAAAAGCTCCACAGGGCAGTCAACGAACACAATAAAATCATCTACATATCTGAAGATTTGCAAGCAGGTTCTATGTGACGCTAAGCGTAGAGACAAGGCACGATCAAACTTTGCTAAAAACAGGTCACTTAAAACAGGAGCCAGACAGGAGCCAATGCAAACTCCTTTCTTTTGTAAATGAGGATGACTATTCCATTCAATGAAGGTTGACGAGAGGTAAAATTGAAGCATTTCTAAAAAACCACTGATAGCGACACCAGCTTCACAGGAACATTTTACTGGCCCATACTCATCAATGCATTCTTCGACGCATCGTAACAAGTCATCATGTGGTAAGGAATCATATAAATCTGCCACATCTACGGAAAAAGCTTTGAGGGACACGTTTCCATGGGCCTTTACGAAATCTAACACTTGGTTAGAATTCCTTACGAGAAATGGATCATTGATTTTCAACCGCCTGATGATGCCATTTAAATAGGACGCGACTTGGTTTTGCCACGTGCCCCTCTCCGAAATAATTACCCTGAAAGGAATACCTTCTTTGTGTGTTTTGGCACTAAAGAATACCTTTAAAGAATTGCTGGCACATTTTGCAATACTTTTCCGCAAATTCTCAAGACTGAGGTTCTTACAAAGTTTTAGTGCACGGGCTTTTACTTTAGGCAAGAACACCACCCTTTTCTCATTATAAACAGCTGATACAGCTTTTCCAGCCTTTTCTAAATAGGCATCGCGTGAGAATAGGGCAAAACCGCCCTCCTTGTCTGTGGAATAACGCAAAGAGAATTATCATTGAGATATGACAAAACATGCTTCACTGGAATGCCGTCAGAGCGGGGCTTACTTCGAAGCAGACGTCCACTCCCTCAGAGTTCAGCCTTGGTGCCTCGTCTTCGGGAACCCGCTTTGAAACCCGGCGCACAACACTCAGAAGCTCCGCATTTGTCCTTTTGGAGTCCACTGCAAACTTGGGGCCGAGTTCAAGGACACGCCGAACACTGTCTGGAATCGAAAGGCCTTCGGGAACGTGAACAAGAGGGAGCAAGAAATAGAGAAACCAGGGCAAGAAAGAGAAAGTTCGAAAGAGCGAGAAAGACAGAGAAATACATATAGCGAGAAAGAAAGAAACAGAAATGAACAGAGACAAGAGAGACAGGAAAAACAGGGAGATGAGAGAAAAAGGAACACAGGAAGAAACAATGATACAAATAAAGACAAACAGAGAAGGCCGCCCAAATCCGCACTTTCTTCACGCTTGCCAGCTGCGCTACGACAATCACACGAAGGGCAGTAGTCGAGCGCACGGACGAGAAGCCGCTCGCCAGAGCAGCGCGTCAGCCTCTCGTGCAGGCCTGAGAGCATCTCCTGCGGCGAGCCATCGCCAGACAAAAGCAAGCTCATAAGACACGGGGCTGTCACTGGCGGCCAATGAGGTCAGGAGAAACGCAGTGACGTGTGCTAGTGTGACGTGCGGCGAGCGTTGTGCGATCGACGCATGGCTTGCGCCAGACAAAGAGGCCTGGCGCCGCAACTTCGGTCGCCATATTGCCGTTTAACGGTGGTTCCCGTCGCTCGAGCCGCGCCGGGCCAGCTACGCGTTAGCTGGGGAACGACGCGCCAAAGCGGAGGGCGCTCTCGATTCCCCTATTCCCCATCATAAAGACCGATGCCAGCCTGCGAAAGAGGCTGTCCGGGGCCACGTGGCAAGGTCCGCTCAGCCACATGGGGGCTTAGCCAACGGGTTAATGTCCAAAGGGTGGTGCCGTTTTCCAGAAGGCCAGGACCGATGAACGTTGCCACACAGCACGAAGAGGCAAAGTTGGCGCTCCCGTTGATGAGAGTCCATGGTCGGCCTTGGTACCGCCAAAAGTTCTACTACCAGGGAGAGTCCGCTGCCAGGAAGGTGAGCAACCCAGGAAGAACGGGAAGAACCGCCCGTGTCCCCAGGAAGAACAACCCGTGTCGTCGTACCTCCTTCTGTCCTCGTCCTTTTTGAGCGGTCAAGATGTCAAACAGTAAGCACCAGTAACAGTAAGCGCGTCGTCCTGTCTCCTTCCTACCTGTCTGTTGTGGTTTTTTTCGCGCCTTTTAAAGATGAACTTCAACCAACTCGACCAACTGTCCCTGCTAATTCAGTAAGCACCAACTAGGCCAAGCTCAAGTTCTCCTAGAACGGGACAAGACTGCACACGGGGACAGCCAGCTCGCTTCAAGTTCGCCAGTCTGAAGATGTTAGCAGCCGGGGACGTACGAGGCGTGGCCTCAAGTTGCATGCAGCAGGAGGGCTGACATGAACGGCAGGTAGCCAGGAACGGAAGCCGGACTGACCACGCTCGGGCCGGGGCCAAAGCTTGCGTGGGCGGACCAGCCGCCGAGGCCGCCGGGTAGGTAAGGCTGGTAGGGCGGAAGGCAGGAAGGCAGGAAGCAGCCGCAGCAGGGAGGACCAGGGAACAGCAGGCCAGGAAGAGGCTGGCGGCCCTATAGAGCCAGGTGCAGGGAGGCGACTGGGCGTTGCAGGAGAGGACAGAAATGCCCCCAGCATAGGCGGCTTGCCAAGAAGGGTGCCTGCCTGACGGTACTGCCCAACGGAGGGGGCGCTCGCCACGTTAAGGCTTGGGCGGCACATCAGAGGGCATTTTCGGCCAAGAGGGTCTTCTACCACTTCCCGACGTGTGTCCGAGCTATTATCCATTCACTATCATGGTATAGAATAACGTCCAGCTACCTGTTAGTGGGAAAAAGGCTGCTTAAGCGCGTTTCCTCAGGTTTTACCATTGGCGTGACCTGGGCCAGTCTTCTCACGGTCTTCCTGCGGTTCGGGGACCGCCTGCCCCTCTCCGAAGTCGTTGCTGCGGGCCACGAAAGGTCGGAGACGTCAACGTGACCGCAGGCTTGTCTCCCGTGAGAGACAGCCAGCTTGTACACCATAGGCGACACTTTCGTCCGCACTCGGTATGGGCCCAACCACTTGGCCGACACGGAGGCAGAGATGCCTTTGGCGGCGTTACTCAACATGTGATTGCGCCTGAGGTGATCGCCGACTTCTCGATGCGGCCGGTCGTATTGAGCCTTCTGTCCAGCTCGAGCTTTTGCCAGGTTCCACCGCGTACTCGAGGCAGGTTGTCAACAAACAGGGGTTTATTAACCCAACATGCAGCACAGTGCGACAATCACGAGCTTGCAGGCCGTACAGGGAAACTCCGGAAGACCGATCGAGTACGCTTTCCAGCGGCGCTACGACTATCACACAAAGGTCAGCAGTCGAGCGCACGGACGAGAAGCCGCTTGCCGGAGAAGCGCGTCAACCTCTCGTGCAGGCCTGAGAGCATCTCCTGCGGCGAGCCAGCGCTAGACAGAAGCAAGGTCATGGGAGGAAGGGGCTGTCACTGGCGTCTGGGTTGCCAGATACTACCGAGCTAACAAGCAAATACTCATCACAAAAGCCCCAAAAAAGCGGCACGGCTTTCGCGAAGAACCCTAAAAGAAGCGGAAATTTATTGAATTTTGCCGTTAGGTCAGCCGTAAAAGCCGTACCCTTGTGGGTGATAAGGACTTCCGGGGCGCCATGGCACAGTAAGATGATCTGGACGAAAAACTTGGCTACCTCGGCAGGACATCCTTTAGGCAGGGCCCTGGTTTCGGCGTAGCGGGTGAGCTAGTCCGTGGCTACGACGATCCACTTGTTGCCAGAGGTCGACGCCAGAAATAGTCCCGGCAAGTCCATCCCGATCTGCTGCAAGGGTCTACGAGATGGATCGATTGCCTGAAGAAATTCCGCTGGCCTTGTCGGCGGTGTCTTGCGTCGCTGACAGTCCCGGCATGTCCTCACGTAACGAGCGACGTCGGCTGTAAGGCATGGCCAGTAGTACTTTTCTTGTATCCTCGCAAGTGTGCGCGAAGAACCGAGGTGGCCAGCCGTGGGGTCGTCGTGCAGGACCTCCAGAATTTCTGGTCGCAGTGACGCAGGCACAACGACAAGGTAGTTGACTCGGGCCGGCGAGTAGTTCTTTTCCGAGGATGTCGCTCTGCAAGAAAAAAGACGCCAATCCTCGCCTGAATACCTTGGGTACAACGGTGGTCTTGCTTTCCAAGTACTCTGCCAGGCTTCTCAGTTCCGCATCGCTTCGCTGGTCTTGGGCGAAGTCGTCAGCACTTATGGGTCCCATGAAGCTGTCTTCGTTGAGATCGTCATACGGCGGCGAATCAGCTGGTGCACGGCACAAGCAATCGGCGTCAGAGTGCTTACGTCCGGACTTGCAAACGACCGTAATGTCGAATTCTTGAAGTCTCAGACTCCATCACGCGAGCCGACCGGAAGGCTCCTTCAAGTGAGTACAGGCGTGGTGGTCGCGCACAACTTTGAAGGGCCTGCCGTAGAGGTAGGGGCGAAACTTTTACTTAGCCCAGGTAATGGCAAGGCACTCCTTTTCTTTTGTGGAATAGTTGGCTTCCCCCTTGGATAGCGACCGGCTAGAATAGCTGATAACCCTTTCCAGTACGTCAGTCCTCTGCACAAGGACGGCGGTGAATCCTACGCTGCTTGCGGCGGTGTGGATTTCCGCATCGGCGTATTCACCGAAATGAGCAAGTATTGGCGGCGACTGCAAACGTCGTTTCAGCTCTCGGAATGCTTCTTGTGGCGTTTCCCACTTCCAGCTCGACTTCGCTCTTGGTCAAGTAAGTGGCTCGGCGATGCGGCCAAAGCTTTGGACAAACCGCCTGTAATAGGCACAGAGACCGAGAAATCGACGCATGGCCTTCTTGTCAGCGGGTGCCGCGAATGTAGCGATGGCGGTTGTCTTCTGCGGCTCGGGGCGGACTCCGGAGCTGCTGATGACGTGTCCTTGAACTCAAAGAATGACATGACCTTAAACTCAAAGAGGCCGTCCGGCGTTATAAAGGCAGTCTTCTCGCAGTCTCTCTCCTCGACCTCAATTTTGCAATAGCCCGTCTTGAAGTCCATCGAAGAAAAGTACTTCGCGTTCCAGCGTCGATCCACGGTGTCGTCTATCCGTGGGAGTGGATATACGTCCTTCTTCGTGATCTTGTTCAGGCGATAGTAATCGACACAAAAACACAGAGTGCCATCCTTCTTCTTCACCAAGACTACTGGTGATGCCCACGGACTCTTCGAAGGCTGTATTACATCATCCTGCAGCAATTCGTCGACTTATCACTTTATAGCTTCTCGTTTTCGCGTCGAAACACGGTAGGAACTCTGACGGAGTGGTCGAGCATTTGCTTTCGTTATGATACGGTGCTTAGCAAGAGGCGTTTGTCGGACCCGCGATGACGACGAGAAACAGTCCTTGTATTCCTGCAGAAGGCACCACAGCTGTTGCTGATGGCTAACGGGAAGAATTGGGTTGACATCGAAGGATGGCTGAGGTATTGGGGTCGTCGTTGTACTTTCGTCAGAATCTGGAAAGGCAAACGCACCGCTGACGGCCATGATTTCTTCGATGTATGCAATCGTCGTGCCCCAGCTCATGTCTGTATTCTTGGCTGAAGTTCGTTATCATGACGCCTCCTTTTCGTTAGTGCAACCGAGTAAGGCCTTTTGCGACGCAAATATCACGGTCCAGCAGCAAACGTTCATCGCTCTCGATGACCCCTTCGATGCCTTCAGGTTTTTCGGTGCTGACTGGAATTATGACGCTGGAGAGAGGCGGAACGGTGACTTGATTCTTGAGCACGTTCAGGGCACGTTGACATGGGTTCGTATCCGGCGGTGTTGCTTTGTCCGACGATAGAGTTATCGACTTGGTTCTTAAGTAGATGACAGCGCCGTGAACGTTTAAGAAGTCCATGCCAAGTGTGACATCCCTGGAGCAATGTTGCAAGATTACGAAGCTTGCAGGATAAGTGCGATTATTGATGGTGACTCTTGCTTGCAGACTCCAGACGGCGTTATTAAATTGCCTCCAGCGGCCCCTATTTCGGCGCCTTCCCAAGCTGTCTTAGCTTTCTTCAACTTCGCGGCGAACGGCCCACTGACGACGGAATAGTCGGCTCCAGTATCGACGAAAGCGGTGACGTTGCGGCCGTCGAAGAGAATGTCGAGGTGGCTAGTTCGTCGTCTTGCGTTGCGGTTAGGTCGTGGCGTCGGATCACGGCTACGACGATTTGTTCCGTTGTTTCCACGTCATGTCGTCAGGTCTTCTTCCGGCCGCGAGGTTTTGACGTCAGGGCTCCCTTCGGCTTGCGGCGTGTCCTTCAGGTTTCGTTGGGGCATCGTCGGTGGATCTTCGGTATTTCGTCGTACATCAACCGCACCTCCATCGGTTGCTGATCTTACTTTTCCGGATATGGCCTCGCGGATCGCCCTGAGTAGGGCCGGCGTACTGCCGGCGCTGCGGTGAGATGTAGCGTTCTGGTGATGGGGAACGCGACGGCCGTCCAGGTCTCCCCTCAGATGCGGCGAGATAGTCGGCAGTCCCGCGGCAGTTCATGTCGCTCTGGACGTGGCGCGTTGATGGCAAATCCATGTAGATTATTTTGTGGTAGCGCGAAAGGGGACACGAGAAGGCACATAAGGACACTTTCTCGTGTCCGTGTGCCCTGCTACATCAAAGCCGTTCAAATGATTCCCCAACAAGACCACCGTGCAACTTTCGCGGTAGCAGCAACGGCGGTAGGTGTGGCCGGCTTCTTTGCAGTGGTAGCAGCGCGGACGGTGGTCAGGGGCGCGCCAAACGTCGGTCTTCCTCGGTGTGTATCGCTGGCTGGCAGGCGGGCGGTATGACTTCAGTGGTGTCTGGCGGCAGAACTGCAGCGGTGTGGCGTATTGACGTCGGCGGGGAGTGTCACGACGCATTGCAGCAGCGCAGCTCATAGCTTCCGGATGAGGCTGCGGTGATTAGGTAATACCGAGCGATTGTCGGACTTTCTCACAAACGATGTCGCTGATCGAATCCACTTGAGGCAATGACGGGAACATACGGCGCAGTTCTTCTGGCACAATATCCCTTACGTCTCGCACAGGTCGTCGGAGCGTCCCTTGTGTGAACTGAGCTTGTATTAGCGCGGTGCAAATAAGAAATAGACACGACACGACAGACAGGTAGGCGCTAACTGTGTACCTTCCTTGTGTGCTGTGTTTGTATTGCGCTAAGTAATTTTTGTCGACATTACGTAGCTTTGCTTCACTGCTACGGGTATTGAAAACGGCCACCCGGTCGTACGCTTCGAGCCAGCTTTCCGGGTATTCTAAGGATAGTCCTCGCAATGTTGGCGGCTCCCTGGGTTGATGTAGCACGACTGTCGCGGCCGGTGGCACAGTCATCGATGCCGCAGTCGTAGTCATGGCCTTTGTCTTCCGGGTCTTATCCGGTGCTCTGGTGGTTGGTTTCGCTGCCTGCGGCTAGCTCGCTAGTCAGGGTTGGCGTCGATGTCCCCTTGGCGACTTGGGCTTGGTGCACGTCTTCATGGGGGCGTCCGGTACATGAACGAATAGCACCTCCAGCAGATGTCACGTGGTCATGACGTTGCTGAAGGCAGCACTCGGCGTGTTCAAGACTAAACTTTTTATTTGGGCGAACCTGTGCCCGGAAAATAAAAAAGAAGGTACAAGCAATTCACGCTGTACATTGATAGCTGTGGACAGAGCGTCGGCCGTCGGTAATCTGATCTGCAGTTAGGCGCACCGGCATTTATACATGTGGCATCGAACATTCGAGTCCTATCGCTGATGGCCGCGCTAGTTCCAGAATAAACTAAACTGCTTAAAATGTACTGATGGGCTAGTTGGTGAGCCATGATTCTCGAATAGGCAGCGCACAAAGGCAACGAACACGTACACAAACAGCACTTGTGTTTGCGTCTTTTTTTGTGTACGTGTTCGTAGCCTTTGCGCGCTGCCTATTCGAGAAAATAAACTGTTCGCGTTTGCGCGCTCAAGCCTATCAGAAGAGCCTAAAATAATCTGGAAACTTCCCACACATTCGGGCGTGGTTTGCGAAAGGTAGTGGCTATACGAGAAGGGGAACTCCGGTGCATTTTCAACCGTTTTCGAATCCTTTCGCGTGCCGACTAGGTCAGCGGAGGCGCGTGCAGGGCGAGCGCATCGAAACTAACCGGTTCCTCTGCCTCTCCGCTACAGTGATGACCATGGAACATTCCAGAAGCTTCCACCTCTGATCCGCCTATCACCATGGCGCGACTAACAGATGATGCACTGCATCTTGTTACCGCCGCCATTCCCCGATTTTTGGCCACGTCCAGCCATCTGGTTCATCAAGATGGAGGCTGGTTTCTACCTGCTGTGGAGATAGGCTTGCACTAGGCTTGCCTACGAGCGTGACCGTGTAGGGACGCGACGTTCTCCACTGCCGCTGCGTGCGACGACGCTGCGGCCGGGTTCGTCGTTTTCTCCGACACGGCGCAGAAACCACGCACGAGGCACGGTAACAACAACAACGGGTTTATTAACCCAAGATGCAGCACAGTACGACACTCACAGACTTGCAGGCCGTAAGGGGAACTCCGCAAGACCAATCGACTACGCTTGCCAGCGGCGCTAAGACTACCACACAAAGGGCAGCGGT
This sequence comes from Rhipicephalus sanguineus, assembly GCF_013339695.2. Lineage (NCBI taxonomy): Eukaryota > Metazoa > Arthropoda > Arachnida > Ixodida > Ixodidae > Rhipicephalus > Rhipicephalus sanguineus. Next base: position 329,297,929 of record NC_051176.1, on the reverse strand, counting down.
CGAGCACACGAACGAGAAGCCGCCTGCTAGAGCAGCGCGTCAACCTCTCGTGCTAGCCTGACAGCATCTGACGCGGGTAAGCCCGCGCCAGCCAGAAGCGAGCTCAGGGGGGAAGGGGGTTTTCACTGGCGGCCAATGAGGAACGGCGTTGCTCAGTGACGTAAGCTAGCTTGGTGGCGTGAGCATGTGAGCATGTCGAGGCATGCCCGGACGCGTGCCCGTGCGGGGCCAGCACACGCGCTAGCTGGGGAACGAGGCGCCAAAGGGAAGGGCGCGCTCGATTCCCACATTCCCCCCTCCTAAAGACCGAGGCCAGCCTGTGATAGAGGCTGTCCGAGGCCAAGTGGCAAGGTCAGCTCAGCCGCAAGGGGGCTCGCCAACGGGGCAAAAGTCCAACAGGGGGGTGTCGTCTTCCCGGAGGTACAAGTCCATAGGTCGGCCATGGCCACACGAAACGTCCCACCAACAGTTCCACCACCGGGGAGAGCCCACTGCCGAGAGAAAGTTCGCAGCCCAGGAGGAACGGGGGCAAGACTGCACAAGGGCGGGCAGCCAGCCCGCTTGAAGTTCGCCGGACTGGAGAGGTTGGCAGCCGGGAACGTACGAGGCGTGGCTGCCAGTTGCGTGCGGCAGCCAACCGCCGAAAGTCGCTGGGACGGGGACCACGCAGGAACGGCAAGCCGGCTTGCCGAAAAGGGGTGCCCGCCTGATAGTGCTGCCCAACAAAGGGGGCGCTTGCCAGGTTATGGCTTGGACAACACGTCAGAGGGTATTTTCGGCCAAGAGGGCCTTCTACCACTTCCAGACGTGTGCCGCCGCACCTTAGCGGTTATTCTCCATTCACTGTCATGGTATGGAATAAAGTCCAGCTACCTGTCAGTGGGAGAAAGGTTGCTTAGGTGCGTTTCCGCAGGTTGTACCGATGGCGTGGCTTGGAGCCAGCCTTCTCACGGTTTTCCCGCGGTTCGGTGACCGCCTCCCCCCCTCCCAAGTCGTTGCTGCGGGCAACGAAAGGTTTGAGGTCGGAGACGTTAACTGGACCGCCGACTTGTCTTCCGGAGTTTCCCTTGGGAGTCAGCCAGCTTGTACACCAGAGGCGACATTTTGGTCTGCACTCGGTATGGGCCCAATCACTTGGCCGACAGGGAGGCAGAGATGCCTTTGGCGGCGTCACTCAAGACGTGATTGCGCCTGAGGACGAGATCGCCGACATCGTAGTGCACTTCCCGATGCGACCGGTCGTATTGAGCCTTCTGTCCAGCTCGCGCTTTTGCCAGGTTGGAACGCGCCAGGTCGAGGGCTGCGTCCATCCGTGAGCGCAGTTCCGCCGCGTAGCCAGACGGGCCGGCTTTCGTGGCGGACGCCCCGCTGCCGCCCCGCAGAACACGGTCCATGGGGTTAGGCAGCTCTCTCACGAAGTTGAGGAAAGCGGGCGTGTACCCGGTTGAACGGTTCACCGTGGACCGCAAGGAGAAGCCTATCTCGTTAAGACAGGCGTCCCAATCCCTGTGTTGCTGCGCAAAGGCTGTCAGCAAGGGCTTGAGGTTTCGGTTTATCCGCTCAGTCGGGTTGGCCTGTGGGTGATACGTGGTTGTTTTGCGGTGCTTAATGCCAAAGGCAGCACACGCATCCACAAACACTTTGGCCGTGAAGTAGGACGCATTGTCCGTGATCAACTCCGCCGGAAAGCCAAAGCGGGTAAAGACCTCGGTCAACTTGTCCCAGATTGCGCGTGCCGTTAGCTTCCGAAGGGGAAACAGCTCGACCTACTTCGTGAAGTGATCTGTGACAGCCAGGAGAAAAACATGGCCTCTCCGGCTTCTTGGGAAAGGTCCCATAATGTCACAGGCCGCGACTTGCCAGGGCTGTTGGCTGTCGATCGGCTGCATCAGCCCCGGAGGCTTGCCACCACGAGGCTTCACGCATTGGCACACGCGGCATGAGCGGGCGTAGTGAAGGGCATCACGCTTCATGCCAGGCCAGGTAGCAGAGCGACACGACTTTTGAAAAGTCTTAAGGCCACTCGCATGTCCGGCCAACCGCGAGTCGTGGAAATAGCCGAGGGTGGCTTTCCTTAGACTGCGGGGTATCACCACCTTGAAAGACTCCTGGGGAGCTTCTTCAGATGGGACATAGCGCAGGAGAACGCTATCAGCATCAAGCAGATACGAGTCCAACGTGCCCGCAGCAATACCAGTCTGCGTCCGGCACTCGGCGCCGACAGCAATACCAGCTGTCCGTTTGCGCCCGGCGGCTTGACCGCCCCGCTCCTCTTGGGAGCTCAGCTCTTTGAGCCCGTCAACAATTTGCTGACAAAACGGATCGTCCTGCTGTGCCTTAAGTAGTTCCTCTCTGCTGAAGACGATACCGGCGGACGTGACAGGGTCTACCAGGTATGCGTCCTCACCCGAGGCGGTCGACTCGAAAGCCACTGCACCGTCGGGGTTCGCGCCTTTCGACCCATTGGAGTCAGGGGCCCCTGAGTCTACTTGGTGCGACTGCTCTTGGGAGTGGCGGACACAAGTGTCTGACGCCAGAACGGGGGCACGCGACAAGGCGTCGGCCACGACGTTCGAACTCCCTTTCCGGTAGCGCACAACAAAGTTGTACCGCTGCAAGGTCAACGCCCAGCGCGCGAGACGGCCCGAGGGCTCGCGCAAGCGCTTAAGCCATTTGAGTGCCATGTGGTCCGTCTCCACCACGAATGGCACGCCGTCGACGCAGCAGGCGAACTTCCGGAGAGCAAAGACTATAGCGAGACATTCCCGTTCAGTCACGCTGTAGTTGCGCTCGGCGGCGTTAAGTGACCGGCTCGCAAAGGCGACTGGCCGGAGGACGCCGTCGTGCTCCTGAAGCAGTACCGCTCCGAGACCCAGGTCGCTCGCGTCCGCTTGGACAACGAACTCCCTGTTGAGGTCGGGCAGCTTCAGATCGGCTGTGGCCACTAGAGCTTGAAATAGAGCCTTGAAGGCTCGCTCTTGCTCTGGCCCCCAGCTCCATCGTGCCGACTTTTTCAACAGTGCGGTCAAGGGCGCTTGGAGGTCCGCGCAGTTTGGGATGAACTGTCGGTAGTAGTTCACCATGCCCAAAAAGCGCCTCAGGCCCTGAATGTTCGCCGGCGTCGGGTACTCCACAATGGCTCGTACCTTCTCCTCGCACGGCAGAACGCGACCGCTCTGGATGGTAAAGCCCAATAGCGAAATGCGAGTCTCAGCTATTTGAGCCTTCTTCGGGTTCAAGATCAACCCGGCGGCACGCAACCTCTCGAGGACGTCCTCCAAGTGGCGCAGGTGCTCCTCGAACGTTCGAGAGAAGATGACGATGTCGTCGAGGTACGCCATGGCGTGTTGCCATTTAGCGTCCCCGAGAACGCGGTCTATCAGTCTCTGGAACGTAGCTGCAGCTCCAGAACAGCCAAACGGCATGCGGGTAAACTCGTACAAACCTCTGTGGGAGGTGAACACAGTTTTCTCCGCGTCAGCCGGCTCCATCTGGACCTGCAGGTAACCGCGGCTAGCATCCAAGGTGCTGAAGTAGCAAGCACCGCCTAGCGCAGACACGATCGAGTCAACGTTAGGCATAGGATAAGCATCCTTCCTCGTGACCTCGTTCAGCCGGCGGTAGTCCACACAGAGCCGGTGAGAGCCGTCTCTTTTGGGGACCATTACCACCGGTGAACCCCAGGGACTGTTTGAGCGTTGGACAACTCCGGTCTCAATCAACTCATCCAATGCCTGGTCAATTGCTTTCCTCTTTGCCGCACTGACGGGACGAGGATTGCATTTCCACGGTTTTGCGTCGCCTGTGTCGATCCGGTGCCCCACCAGAGAGGTGCAACCCGGGCGTTCCGTGAACATGTCACTGAAACGTGTCAACAGCGACGACAGGCGTGCCTTCTCATGTGTCGACAAGCTGTCCGGCAAAGGCGGCAGCGAGCGATCCGAGCTGCTGCTTACCGGGGTGGTCACCGGCGTAGCCGAGACCTCGTCCACCACGGTAGCGCTATGCTCGAGAGAAAGCGGTAGGCACGGACCGTTTGCCGCCGCGCCGGCCAAAGGGTCAGTCTTGGCGCCGGAGTGAGAGACACGGGCCGAGGGGGCCACGCTTTCTCCTCTCCTCCTGCTCTCTCGTGGCGTCCGGCGACTTACGGGCAGCCGAGACCACGGGAGGTGTAGCGAATGGCCGTAGGGCGCCGGAAGGGCCGTTCCTGTAGCCTCCGCTCGCGACGTCTATCACGATACCCGTGTGCGCGAGAAAGTCGCGACCAAGAATCACGGGCACGGAAAGACCCGGGAGCTGCACGAAGCGCTGTCGGCGCGCGCGATTCTCCCAGCGCACAACCAACCGCGCAGCGCCGCACGAGGTGGCGGTACCGCTGGCGAGATGGAAGGCAGTGTCGCAAGCTCGAATGCGGACAGAGCGGTCGCGCAAATGAGCCATAACCTCTTCGCCGAACAGCAAGCTCGAATCCCCGCTATCCAGCAACGCCGCAAACTCTCAACCAGCGATCGTAAGGGCGATGAACGACGCCGGCGTGGCTGGAAAGTCATGTCCAGCGCGACACGCCATCGGTGCCAGAGGTTGGGTTACACCCCCATGCTCTCGTACTGCTCTAGCCGCCGGCGAGGGGGAGCTCACCGACGGCTCACCCCGTTTCCCGACGGGCGAGCAAGCCCTTGCGTCGGTTGGGGCGCGTTGCATGATCGCGCGGTGTGGCCACGCTCATGACAACGGTAGCAGACGACACCTTTTCCCCCATCAGTGAGGGATTTTAGCGACCCTTGAGAGCTAGGAGGCCTCCTTTCGCTAGCCGCAGGGGGGGTTGCGCGATCGGACCTCCCCTCGTGCATCGGCGCACGGGGGTTCCGTTCTCGTTCGCCCTGCAGTGCAAAGGGGCACGCCCGGGCGTAAGAGTACGGGTCGAGAGCGCGGTCCGAAATGTCCGGCGCGTCTCGTTGCTCTCTCACTGCCGAGGCCACCTCGTGTTTAGGGGGATTACGGGGTGACGAGTCACCACCAGCCCACGCACAACGAGGCTCGAGAGAAGCGGACGGCGGTGGCGGCGGGCGGTAGGCTCTCGCCGCCAGTATGTCGCCCTGAATATACGCTTCGCATCGGAGGCCAGCTCGTTCAGGTTACGATAACGGGCGCTCCGAAGGTAAGCGGCGAAGGTTGGATGAGCCTGGCAAATGGCTCGCTCTACCTTCTCAGCGTCTGATGCCGTAGGGTCGGCAAGGAGGTAGAGCTCCTGCAAAGCCCGGACGTACTCGAGGAGAGATTCGTCGGGATGCTGTGTTCGGAGCTCTAGCTCGCGACGCATGCGGCGCTCGTAGTCAGGAGGAAGGAATTCGCTACGGAAGAGCGCCCTAAACTCCTCCATCGAACGAGCTTGGTGGCCGACAAGTCGGTACCACCGCGCCGCTTGGGCTGTCAGCGATACAGGCAGTACACTACCGAGCATAACGCTGTCGCTCAGCCCCATCGCCCGCTGATAGCGGTGTAGCGCCTCGAGGTACTCTGTGGCACTCATGCGGTCCGAATAACCGCTGTACTCAGGCAGAGGTACCCTTAGGCTACTCGGTGCGCCTGGCTGAGGGGACTCGAGGCCTCCCTTTACAGCACAAGGCTGCGAGCGCGCCGCTTCCAACAGGACGTTTAGGAGCTGCGCCGCAGTTGCGTGCAGCGGCGATTGCTCTGAGGCGGGCGCGGCCGTAACAGGTGCGCGCGCCTGTTCCCCAACATGCGCGTCCGACTGAAAAGGGCCAGTACACGGCATAGAGGAGGGTAGGGTTTGCGCTCCGACTGGTGCTTGATGCCTCACGCGACTGGCAAACGGGTCGACAGCGGAGCACGGTGGCCCACGTCCGTCGAAAACGTCGCCTACGCGAGTCTCCGGCCAGCGAGCGTCGGTGAACGCGGCGACGTTGTCGGTTAAGCGAGCAGGCTCGCGAACGACACCGTCAACCCTCTGCGCTCGCGACCACGGCGGGTCAGTAAGCGCGTTCCCGCCAACGCCTGAGTGCCCCGGTAGGAAGGATCGGGTGCGGCGATCTGAGCTGTCAACCGTGCTGCTGACGGGGAAAGGCCAGCGAGCGGAGACTGCGCCGGGGACGGGCCCGTAAGCGCGTGAGTCTCGAACAGCTGATACAGCCCGTTACTGGCTTGGCTAGGACTGTGGTCCTCGTTCAAGCGGCTCGCATCACTGTAGAGGGCCCCGAAAAAGGGATCTCTCCCGGTGAACGAAAGCAGAGGGTCGCCGAGAGGGCCGTACCCCGTGCTGTCGCAGCCGTCCGCCTCGAACGAGATCAAGTCCGTCGCCACAGGATCGAACAGGAACGAGCGCCTCGAGGGGGTCTGCTCTGAAGCCATGCCGAAACCAAGTTGGGCGCCAGTTATATGGAGATAGGCTTGCACTAGGCTTACCTACGAGCGCGACCGTGTAGGGACGCGACGTTCTCCACTGCCGCTGCGTGCGACGACGCTGCGGCCGGGTTCGTCGTTTTCTCCGACACGGCGCAGAAACCACGCACGAGGCAGGGTAACAACAACAACGGGTTTATTAACCCAAGATGCAGCACAGTACGACACTCACAGGCTTGCAGGCCGTAAGGGGAACTCCGCAAGACCGATCGAGTACGCTTGCCAGCGGCGCTAAGACTACCACACAAAGGGCAGCGGTCGAGCACACGAACGAGAAGCCGCCTGCTAGAGCAGCGCGTCAACCTCTCGTGCTAGCCTGAGAGCATCTGACGCGGGTAAGCCCGCGCCAGCCAGAAGCGAGCTCAGGGGGGAAGGGGGTTCTCACTGGCGACCAATGAGGAACGGCGTTGCTCAGTGACGTAAGCTAGCTTGGTGGCGTGAGCATGTGAGCATGTCGAGGCATGCCCGGACGCGTGCCCACGCGGGGCCAGCACACGCGCTAGCTGGGGAACGAGGCGCCAAAGGGAAGGGCGCGCTCGATTCCCACACTGCGTCACATCGTCTCGCAGCAGGACAAGTACCGGTAGCCACGCTTCCTCCTGCTCTGCGATGCGTTGTGCCACATGAGTCTTGAACCACATCCATATGACCGAGGTTTCGTGCTAGCACTACCGCAACCAGTAGTGCCACGACGCTTACTCTCTGCCGCGCTAAACGTTGGTATCGAACCTCAGACTGTCCCGACCACGCTGCCCAAACAAGCCGACTCAAGTTGTCCGGTTCTACCAGGTTTTCGCGCTGCGGCATCAGTCAGTTCACACGTAATCACGCAGTCATTGCACGACATGGTTTTCGACGCCGCGCCCCGGACGACACTGTGCACGTCACGGGCCACGACCGAGTGTCGCCTGCCGCCAATTGTATTGCCTGCCACTCCTGCCATCGCGGACGCCAGCGTTCATCTACCCGTGCAACTCAGTCAACTAGCACCGACATCATCATTTGATGTGCCAACGCCAGCGGCCGCACAAGAACTCGCAGAAGCTACGGATACCTCTCCGTCAAATGAACAAACAGGTCTGTCCTCAGACGCCGCAGTGCCACTTGAGTGTTCTCGACGCTCACAGCGTGCGCGCTCCAGCCAACGGGTGACTCCTGCAACGCGTCTTTCGCACTGCCGCCCTGCTTCCACGTCCCAGCGCTCTGCTCTTCAGTGGAAGACGCCAGCTGAGACGTTTCTTGCGCCGCCGCTTCTCTGTGCCAGCGGTTCTTGCTGAATTCGCAAGTGGCGTGAGACCTGAATGGAAACGTGAACGCCATGTCGCTTTCATTCAGACCGCCAATTCCTCGAAATCGCAGCGACGCCACCTGCCTGGGAGCGCAAAGCAACAGTCCCATACCGACCGCCTCCAGAGGCACAACCAGGTGTATTTGAAAGGACAGGCGACAGCTACCTCTCTCCCTGTCGAACGTACCGGCTTGCACTATTCACTCAGGATCTCAAGCCGTCCTCTTCGCCAGTCTCAGCCCCGACCTCCTGAAGAAAATTGAGCACCCCTTCACCACTCCGTGTTCTCGACCAGGACAGCTTAATGGACACTTTTTGACTACGACTCCGTCTACACGGCGGGGGGCTCTGTCGCGTGCTGACGTCAGGGGAGGCGCGTGCAGGACGAGCGCATCAAAACAAATCAATTGGTAACGCATGCATCCTTCTGCCTCTCCGCTACAGTATTAACAGCTAGGGTGGCTCATTTTGCTGAGAGACTCGTCAATAATTTCAAACAAGCAATAAAAGATGAGTCAAAACCGAAACAGGGAGCTGCTCCGTGCTGGGCATGCGATGACGCCACGAAATACGCTACATGCCACCACGGCTAGCCAGGATGTAAACATACCGTAGTACATGTGCTTCTATCGCGCAAAGAGCAAGCTGGCGATGCCATCCGACGCGGAATCAAGCTGTGCCAGCCCGTCTGAACTTACCAGCTACAAGTTCAGCGATGACTGCAGCTACTATCTGAGCGCGGAAGCATCGCCTTTTGATTCGACCCGCCGGCGCGTGGTGTAGCTGACGTGCCCCGCATCGATCTCCTCGTTGCTCAACATTGTGCATGCGCACTGTCGGACCCGATGTCAACGACGACTAATACGCTATGCAGCCAGCAAAACCGAATAACTGTGCTCGCGTCGTCGTCGCCTCGTAGAAGAAAGTGCGGGCTACATCCGTCTGCTGGGCGAGGCGGGGTTCGAAAAGAGTAGGCACGTTACGTCAAATACACAGGGTGGCCCGCGTTTACAGGCATGATTCCTGTATTGGCTGCCAATTTTAAAATTCGTTTTCTGAAAGACTAAATGACTTGCGGTTGTATAATTTGACACATATTATCAGGATGCCGAAGACAACATATGTTGAAAGTTTTATTGAAATCGCTTCGTAAATTCGCCGGAGTTCCTCTTAAGGGGCCCGCAACACTTTTTCAGTATGGTGAAAAATGCTACCGATCGGTAGTCGAGCATCCAAAGAAAATGGGAGCCAAGCGCTATAGCGCCGGACGCGGCCATGGATTTTACAAAAAATTCTCAGTCTGCTAAAATCACTCGCTCTTCTCTCGACAATTGATGCCATAATGACCGCGCCATCAACACAAAGTTCACGGCCGTGGCTGACTTGAGTACCCTGACCTGCACAGCTATCGTGGCCACGTGCCCGCGCGCGCGATTACACCGAGAGTAAGCCGCGCGTTCGAGGAAAAAAACAAGAAATTGCTCAAGATCATGGCACGCGCACACGGACATAGCTTCTTGCCTCCTTGTAACATCCCCTCCCCAATGCGTGTGCCTAGCTTTCAGCGGGCTCGCTGGTACGAAACTCCTGTAACTGCGCTAGTACTTGTAGGATTCTGAACATTTTTGCGGCAGTCGATCCGCGAGGCAATACACTCCTTCAATCACTTCTAATCATATTTGTAGCGCAAAAACCCGACGCAGACACAAGTAAGGAACACGTACACAGGACGTCCTGTGTATGTGTTTCTCACTTGTGCCTTCGTCTGGTTTTTGCGCTACGAATATGATTACAAGTGACTCAAACCAACTAGCCCGCATCACCGCCTTGACTCCCTCAATCAAGCCATTCGATGATTACCTGGAAAAGTGTTGCAGGGCCCCTTGTGGGAATCGCGCGCATCGCCACCTACACGTGCTGCGCAGTAAGGGCCGGCGCCCCCAGTTGGGAGGGAATGCACACCGACGCAAGAAGGCGAGACCGGCGAAGCCTATAATGCCGACGCGAAGGTTCCAGTCGGTGAGCTACCAGTGGACCTGACCCCGGCAGCGGCTGCAGGCGAGTACAAGGACGCCGCGGAAGGCGCGACTACAAAGGGCGGAGACACGAGTCCCGTGGCCGAGGAGGCCATGGTCGTGCATGACGGGGACAACCACGACATCGAAGCGAGGATGCACACCTCTAGTTGGGCAACAGAGCACGTTGGCGAAAGGTGACGAGAATGACGACGAGTATGACGCCGAGGATGGACGACCATATCGACGAACCCCCAGTGCACGGCGATACGGCGCGTGATAGACACGCAAAGAGCACGGCTACGGCAGGGACAACAGAAAGACCGCTGTGGGAGATACCGCCAGGGACGGAGGTGCCAGTCACGAGACCAAGGAGGCCTTGATCGTGCAAACCAACGACGGCCACGGCTTAAACGCAGGCATGGAGGAAGAGATCCAGGCTGTTGTCGCGCGAAGGAGGGCAAGCGTGGAAGCGCCGGCGCCAAGACACGAGCCGTCAAAACGCTGTGACAGCAGCAAAGCCTAGGTAGGAAGAACACCGCGAAAGGCAGCAAAGCCCTGCCCATGAAGGCCGTCACGCCAAGGAGAAAAGCTGCCACGCAGGCAGGCACGAAGGCCGCTCGCTAGCGAGACAGCGAGTACGTCGCCATAGCAAGGCCGACGACTAGCACAGCGGCGAAGACTGTGTCCGCGGCAACCAAGTCGACATCGTCGACATCCGTGCCAAAGTCCGCATCGGGGGTGCGTCAGACGACGGTGGAAAACACCAACAATGATGCCGCGGAAGACTGCAAAGATAACAAACTTTTTCTCAGGGGAATCGCCACCTGCACGTGCTGCTCAGTCCCACAGACGCCCTACAAAGCGCCAGCCGACACGATGCGCGGGGAGTTGGACGACCGGAGTGGTGACGAATAATCGGTGAGCGGCAAGTGTGCTGACCTCGGGGGGACTATGTCTTATGTGCGTAACCGTTTAACGTTTCTTGCTACTAATGTTTTCCTTTTAGTTCAGGCCGCGCGGCATCCCGTCGTTAGGTCAGGCGGCGAGGATCCCCACACCCTTTAAGGTCACACGTATCATTTTCCTTTCCGTCGTCCTCAGTTTAAATTGAAGACTCTCTGTAAGCCTTCAGGTTTCTGCACTGTAGGTAAGTACCGGTAAGATGCAGCTGTTATATACCTTCCTCTTGAGGGATAGTGGTAGACTACCATTCATGATTTGAGAATGCTTGCCGAGTGTGCTACAACCCATCCTTATTCCTCTAGTTACTTCACTCTCATAGTTCGGCTCCGCGGTTACTACCTGTCCCAAGTATACGTATTCCTTTACAAATTTCAGTGCCTCGCGACCTATCGCAAAACGCTGTTCTCTTCCGAGACTGTTGAACATTACTTCAGTTTTGTGCATATTAATTTTCATACCTACCGTTCTGCTTTTCTTGTCTGATTCAGTAATGATTTCTAATTCATCCCCTGATTTACTCATCAATGCAATGTCATCAGCGAATCGCAGGTTACTGAGGTCCATTAGCTCGCATGTCTAACTGTTCCCATTCTAGTGCTCTGAAAACCTCCTGTAAGCACGCGGTGAATAGCATTGGGGAGATCAGCCATCTTTATTGGAATTTTATCACTTTCTTTATGGATACTATGGCAGCTGTGGAGCCGTAGTAGATTTCTTCCAGAATTCTAATACATATTTCGCTGGCACTCTGATTCCGCAGTGCCTGCATGGCTGCTAAGATTTCGATCGAATCAAATGCTTTCTCGTAATATATGAAGGCTATATATAGGGATTGGTGATATTCCGCACATTTCTCTATCAGCTGATTGATAGTGTGGATATGGTCTATTTTCGAGTAACCTGTACGAAATCCTGCTTGGTCCTTTGGTTGCTTGAATGCTAAGGTCACCCCAATTCTATTAGTTCTTACATTTATGAACAGCTTGTACAAAAGTAATAGGTAATAGAATTAGAGCCCATTGCTATTATCTTTGTACAAGCCATTTACAAAGGTAATAGCTAATAGAATTGCGCCAAACGCCTTCGGCACACGTGTACTATACGGCTGAAAGCTGTAGCGCCATCTGGTGGGCGCATCCAAAAGCATTTCCCTTGACCCACGGCCACCCGGATCGGGGCGCGCGGCGGTGGCCGTGCTTGACCCGCTGGGAGCAGTCGCCGCTCAAGACATCCGAAGAGCCCGCTTAGCGCCGGGCGCTGAACTTTTTTCTCCAAATAGCAGCTGCGGCAGATTGCTCTTGTTCAATACTTTGATCCTCAATAAATGGTTCGACAATACAATATGTTGGGCGAGTTGTTTTTTAATTTGCATGTTGTACCTCGTGCGTATGGAAGCACTGAAATGGCGTTTCGCCTTTACTCGCGCTGCCAAAGCAGCAGGTGATCCGACAGTGTTCCTTTCTGATTTCTTTACGACATCCCTGGCTGCACGTATTCTACCGTCCCCGGTTTTGGCATAGAGTATAAAAACATTCATCATAAATCGTGGCTGCCGGGTTGAATCCACTTGAGTCAAACTCGAATATGAAAACATAATACATTTTGGGGATACGAGTATTCAATTAACTAAGCAGCATTTCCGCTGGCTGGTACTTCTTTTCAAACAGCAGAAAAGTGAAGAGCCCTTGGCTGTCCTGTTTTTAGGATGCGTCGTTTCGCTATGACCTTCTTTTGCTCGCTTGCTTTCCTTGTGGTTGAAGGCGCACTTTGCACACTTTGCAGATGGCGGACTTCTTGGAGCAGGAGTTTCTCGCTGAGCAAGTGCGATCCATCGACCAGCTGCAGCGGCTCATCACGCAGCTGCAGAATATGGACACGGGCCTGGGCGAGTTTCTTCTCGACCAGCAACTGCGAACCTAACAGCTCTTTCTTCAGAAACCTGGCTCGTCGTTTCATGCCTTGTTAGCTTTAAATGCTTACATGTTCAAATATCGCAATGACACCCGCCAAAAAATAAACAAATAAAGAAAAGGAAACTTGTTCTCATTTCTGCGCGCATTTCTCGAGCACCTCTGTAGCGCGGTAAAGAACTGTGTGCCGTCGTCTTCGCGAAGCTTAAGAAGGGAGCCCCTCCTTCGCGAAGCTTAAGAAGGGAGACCCTTACGGTCTACAGCGTAAACACAGCAAGCGCCAACTTTCAACTGAGATTTATTGTGAAACGAAGCAAGGTATACACAGCCAGTGTTTACAGAAAAAACAGGCACGTGCCCAAACAAGCAACACTGATCACGACTTCATTGGGATCAGTGTACATTAGTTTTTTGCCGGCACAAAGATGACCGCACCCGCATAATTGTACCGCAAATAAGACAATATCATCAGCATAAAATAGACCTGGAAGCTTCTGCTCAACCATCGTGCTGACCTGTTTCTGTGACAAATTAAATCCAATGTTGCTACCTTCTAGCGCTTTTTCCATCCTCACCATGTACAGCATGAATAACAGCGGGGACAAAGGACATCCCTGTCTCAGCCCCTTGCTAATTTCAACGCTGTCCTTGCTACTTATTCCTTCCCATTCTATACAAGCTGTATTTTCTCGGTATATTTCCCTCAAAAGCTGTATACAGTCGTTCCCTATGCCACTTCTTTCAAAATACCCCACAAAATTTCCTGATTAACGTTGTCATACGCCCCGGTGATACCTAGATAAGCAACGTATAAGGGCCTGTTTTCTATTTTCGATATTTCTATACACTGGGTCAGAGCAAACAGATTATCGTCTAACCGCCTGTCGATTCGAAATCCATTCTGAAGTTCTCCCAAAACATCATTTTGTTCTACCCACGCTTCTATTTTTAATTTTAATGCCTGCATGGCCAACCTGTATAGCACCGATGTAATGGTTAGCGGTCTATACGAGCGAATGTTATCCTTTTCTCCCTGCCTTATAGATTAAGTTCATTCTACTTTTTCGCCAACTATCTGGTATTTCCCTCTCCTGTAAGCACTTTCCTACGGCTTTCAGCAGTGCTTCTTTAGTTTTATGTCCGAGTTCGTTAATGAGGCTGACGGGAACCCCATCTAAGCCCGGAGTAGTGCGCTTAGGAATTTTTCCTTCGGCCTTCTTCCAATTGAAATTCTCTAGTACTACATCTTCGTCGGTTGCACTCCTTTGCGTACTTTTACTCACCGGGGGAATCCCCTGGGCGACCTTTTTAAACGCGTCGGCTGTTATCTTTCGGATGTAACCTAGCACTTCATACCCTTCCAATTGATTTCCTCCTTCATCTACTAAACCTTGTTGCATTGTGACAGACTTCCTACCCAGCGCTTTTAGGTGGCTCCAAAATATCCTAGGCGCGGCCTTCTTCTTTTCGCGAATCTCTGTCATCCAGCGTTCACTTTCACCTTTAATTTTTGCCTCGACTAATTTCTGTACAATAGATTTTTGCTCTAAATATATTTCCCATATTTGGTTGACTTCGTCCTGTGGCCGCTTCTCCTTTCTTGCCTGTCTGTACTCCCGTATGCCTCACGTCGCTTCTCGATCGCCTCCCGTATTTCTTTGTTCCACCAACTTTTTGGCTTTCTCTTTCCTTTCCAACGAATAGTTTTCTTCTCTTTTTGCGCTTCTTTCGTGATTACATGTAGCAGCTCGCTATACTTCCAGTCCTTGCCTGGTAGTTCGTCTACTTTTTCCTCGACTCTTGCGGCTATATTTGTTCTTTGTTTGTCATTCAGATGCAAGCTGCCAAACTTTGATTCTATGGTCTTATTTTCAGTTTTATATCCCATTTGTAATATTATGCCTTTATGATCACTACCCAAGGTGTTAATGCCTTCCTCGTCTATTCTCATCTCTCTAAGTTTGTCATATATTCCTTCTGTCATGAGACAATAATCAATGCTCGATTGCCTGTTTCCGATTTCCCACGTGATCTGCCCCTCACACTTAGGCCCCACGTTAACTATCTCAAGACTGTGTTGCTCGCAGAGATCTAGTAACAATTTGCATTGGTGTCTGAATAACCGTCAAGGTCATGAATGTGAGCGTTCATGTCCCCTAGAAGGATTATTTCGGCATCGTGACCAAATTCTTTAATATCGGTGCTTATGCATTTCCTTATCTTCAGATTCTTTTCTCTGCAGTTATTCCCCGTCCACAAGTAAGCTACACCTAGCCACGTTTTCTTTCCACCTACTGTGCCCGAAACCCATATGTGCTCTGAAGCCGTTTGTTTTACTCTATCCCATTTTGTTCTGCTATGAATTAGCATTCCAACACCCCCACCTCTCCTTTCTGATGTGATCCTGCTACATCCTTCCCAAATATAATTGTCAATATGCGGTGGCTCTTCCAAGTCTCTAAGGTGTGTTTCTGTAACCGCATAAACACCTATCTGTTCCTTGTTTAACTGTTCCTCAATCTCTAACCATTTTGCCTTTTTTTCTGCCACCCTGCATGTTAATGCAGGGTGGCAGGGTTGCAACACGCGCCTTCTCCCTTCTTTTACCTTTTCTCTGGTTTTTCGCTATAGGGTGATTCCACGTAAGATCGAACAAACGATGGCTGGTCGACCTCTCAAATTTATTTCAAAATTTTATATATTATTGCCTGATGAGTGGAAAGAAGAGATCCGCAATTTGTTTTGCCGACAAAAATTTTTTCGAGCCACAGGAAATCGATAATGACGAAGAGGTGGAGTGGAGCGCTCATCCGCTCTGCTGTTTTGGCCAACTTTCGTTATGAATTGCACAAAATATATTAAAGTTAGGTAGCTGAAATTTATTTACCTAAATATATGTATGTTTTTGCTCCTGCTCAAGTATTTTTAGTTTTATGTGGAGTGTAGATGTTTTTATAAAAAACCTCAAAAATGGCCCAATCGGCAAAATTTTCTTTACTTTGAAGGTCTTTATCTCAAAAATGCCTTGTAGCAGAGGTACGAAATTCCGCATTACGTTCTTTCGCATGCGTATCTACCAAACTGCCAAATCTTGTATTTATATAGCTTTCAGTAAAGAGATATGATCGGGCTAAGTTCAAGAAAACACCGAACAATGAAACTTCTGACGACAATTAAAAAAAAAAAACCCATTTTTTAAATTTCTTAAACTTTGTCCACTTATTCTCCTCCACATCAGCTTTCACAATCATTAAAAACATGTTGCATAATGTCGTTGCACTAATACTTACGGACCCTCCAATGAGACCCTTAGGCAAGGATGGGCAATTCCGACTTCTTGCCAAGCAAGTGTATAAAATGCAGGCAGGATTGAATTTCTTTTTATTAAAAGGTCAGCAGGTACCTAAAAAGGTGTCGCCGGCACTGAAGACGTTAATTTTGAAATTATTTCGTCACTGCAGCGGCCACGAGCGCGGGGCTACCGAGTAGGCGCGCGCGCACCCGAGATGCTCGTTGTAAGAGACGGCGCAGTGAGAGCTCGTTTTCGCGTCCTCAGACCGATTGAGTTCGAAACAGCAACACCTCTCGGGTGACTTGAACGCACGTACACCGGTAGTCGCAGTGATCTGGTTAATTGCGTCGATTTCTTTTTCAGGGGGCATAAGAACGTCATCGTTAAACTGTGCGTTCCGTGAAGATCTTCCGTGAAGTGGTAGCAAAAGCACGCGTAGCACAAGTAGTCCATCTCACTGACAGTCACTGATCTTCCGGGCGTTAAACGTTCCTTCAAAGCATTTATGTCTAGATCGGTAACTCTGCGAAATTTTGGCTTCATTGCAATAATTAAACGAGTACTGACATGATTTTGAGACATCGCAAAAGGGACATTTTTTGCTTCGTTGGTATGCAGTGTCCACGCTGGCCACGCACTTCGGAGAACACGTATAAAATATTTTAATTTGACTTTGAAGTATTCGTCGCTGAGCATTTGCAAGCCAGCCACACTGCAAGGACATTATCCCGACTAGTCAAGACAGTTCCTCCGAGTTCGCGAGTTCTGCGTCCTGCATGCAGCCTAAATCGTAGAAATCACTGTCAGGGTCACTGGACGACAATTCACTCATCGTTATCTATTGCACCACGAGCAGATGACGGATTTCCCGCTAGTACGTCGCGAATTTCTGTATCTCCGTGACGTAACACTGCTATGAAACGACACTGAGAAGCCACCCCCTCGATATCGAAACCGAAAGTGTCTTTTTAAGGTGGCGCTAATTAAAATATATAGGATGCTATCCCAGGCACCACAATAGTCGTTTTACGTTTCTCGACACCAGTATTTTTATTTAGAGCAACAATCCGAAATTTTTTTAAATTCGTGTCAGTACTCCTTTAAGCTTCTTGTGCTTCGAAAGGTAGTCTCCACAATAGACTCATTCAGAGCTATACTTTCTCGTCATGAGACGCACAGGAGGAGTAGAGTAAGAGCAAAGCACAAGAACTATCCGCGCCGAATGAAGTGTGAACAGCGCACCCAACGCGCGGCCAGTTCACGCCGTCTGCTGCCGACATCTAATATAGACAAGCGCATCCGGTTACCGATAGTTTTGCTTTTCTTTCCTTTGACAATCCATATTTTGCTTTGCCACTGGAGCGCCACGTTCATGCTTTCCACTGATCGCAACTGGCGCAGCGCAGTTTCTGTGGCAGCAGCGTGCGTGAAGCGAGCGCTCATAGCTCCCTTATAGAGTTTTCATCTTGCTTCCATCTCCGCCGTGTTATCAGCGCCTAGCTGAGATGCGAACAGAGGGCGGATAGAATAGCGAAGCTCCAGTGCACGTGCGTTCAAGTCACCCGAGAGGTGTTGCTGTTTCGAACTCAATCGGTCTGAGGACGCGAGAACGAGCCCTCACTGCGCCTTCTCTTACAACGAGCATCTCGGGTGCGCGCGCGCCTACTCGGTAGCTCCGCGCTCGTGGCCGCTGCAGTGACGAAATAATTTCAAAATTAACGTCTTCAGTGCCGGCGACACCTTTTTAGGTACCTGCTGACCTTTTAATAAAAAGAAATTCAATCCTGCCTGCATTTTATACACTTGCTGGGCAAGAAGTCGGAATTGCCCATCCTTGCCTAAGGGTCTCATTGGAGGGTCCGTAACTATTAGTGCAACGACATTATGCAACATGTTTTTAATGATTGTGAAAGCTGATGTGGAGGAGAATAAGTGGACAAGTTTAAGAAATTTAAAAAATGGGTTTTTTTTTAATTGTCGTCAGAAGTTTTCATTGTTCGGTGTTTTCTTGAACTTAGCCCGATCATATCTCTTTACTGAAAAGTTATATAAATACAAGATTTGGCAGTTTGGTAGATACGCATGCGAAGAACGTAATGCGGAATTTTCGTACCTCTGCTACGAGGCATTTTTGAGATAAAGACCTTCAAAGTAAAGAAAATTTTGCCGATTGGGCCATTTTCGAGGTTTTTTATAAAAACATCTACACTCCACATAAAACTAAAAATACTTGAGCAGGAGCAAAAACATACATATATTTAGGTAAATAAATTTCAGCTACCTAACTTTAATATATTTTGTGCAATTCATAACGAAAGTTGGCCAAAACAGCAGAGCGGATGGGCGCTCCACTCCACCTCTTCGTCATTATCGATTTCCTGTGGCTCGAAAAAATTTTTGTCGGCAAAACAAATTGCGGATCTCTTCTTTCCACTCATCAGGCAATAATATATAAAATTTTGAAATAAATTTGAGAGGTCGACCAGCCATCGTTTGTTCGATCTTACGTGGAATCACCCTATACTGCCTGTCAGAGTCCCCCTGGTTGTTTTCCTCATTACAAGCTACCCTGGGCACCGAAGGGCCCGCGTGCCCCCTAAAAAAGCTACTGCGCGTCCTGCCAGTCGCCAACCCACCTCATGACCAAGCCTCCTATCGAAGTGTATTCCGTTTCTTGAAAAACCACCCCACCTGTGCACCTCTCTGTTTATTTCCACTACCTCGATGCCTTTCTCTCGACTCATCTGCCATATCTCTTTGTTTGCGTCGACAACCGCTCTTTGCAGGTTGCAGTCACGCACCGGTACCTCCGGTATTGTGCATACCACTATCTGCACCTGAAGGGAAATGGCGCGCATGTCATCGACCCCTTTCGCCAATGTGGTCGCTAGTTCGGCTGATTCTTCATTCAAGACGTCGTTTAGACCTCCCGCGATTGTCACGAGGTTACGTCCATTAGCCTTAGTTGCGAGTTTTGCGCTAGCTTGTCTCATCACTGATCCCAGCCCATGTCCCGGGAACTTCCCTATTAAAACTCGTTTGTCGCCTCTCACCCTTTCCTTGACTGCTTCTGCGCATCTAACTAAATTCGAGTCCCCGGCGATTATCACATGCTCCGACTTTTCTGCAGGACTGTCCCGCACCTGGCCACTGCCTCGGTTACTAGCTTTGTCCCCTCCCCTTCCCAAAACTACTTCGCGGAAGCTGGGTCCTGTGATCCTTGCACCTGTCTTTTCCAAACCTGTTTCCCCCTTCGCGTCTACCACTGTGGGGGTCGATGCCCCGCTGTTCCCGCTGTCGCTTGCTTCCTTGTTCACCATTACTACCTTTGCTAACTTCTCCTCGGCTGACTTAAGCCTTTCCCCCATAGCCATCGTTTTTTCCCGCTCTGTCGCCAACGCATTCTCCAGCTCGGTGATTCTTACCATGAGCTTATTGTGGGCAGCCATCATTATTTCCATTTTCGCCTCTAACTAGCATTGCTTACACTTGGCGTCAACTCCCTCTGTCTTCTCATCCGTACAAACCTCTATTTTCCATCCCATTCCGCACCTTGAACACTTTACGGTCTTTTTGACCATGGCTAGATCGTTCACACGGCGGATTAGATACACTTAAAGCCTAATGGTATCACAAAACTCCGCAAGTATGCTACACTCCAAAGCACATGTGTACCTTTCAGCCACGTGGTGGCCGAACAAACAAATAATAATAAAAAAACCCAGGTGACTGTCACACAGGAAACAGTACAAAGTTGTAAGCCCTATTACGCTTCAATCTAGTGGCTTATGTACTCATATAACTAAAAAAACAAGCTCGAATCATGCAAAAAAAAACTTATCTGACGCTGTCATTCCGGAGCCCACGAAAAACACGTCCGTCCTCTTCGATGACCGCCGCGGAACCAGCTATGGCATTCCATAGCTATGGCTATGGCATTCCCTAGTGCCCTCTAGGGAGCAGTGCAAAAAATAATGCGTATTGAACGTTAACACCCCGACCGTAAACAACTTGGCCTTACATACCATACTGGCGTCCACCATGTCATATCTGTGCCATGCGCTCAACAGCTTCGCTGGCGGTCCAGCTTGTAAACTGGGATGACTTATCAGATGCAAAGCAGCTTATGGCGGACCTCGAGCGGCGGATCTCGAGGCGGCGCGGCAACGCGAAGCCGAATCGAAACGTCGAGCGGCGCTGCTTCGCATCCACACATGGTTCGCGGGAGATGGTGTAACTTCATTTTTTAACGGCGAAGCTGGCTATTAAGCTGTCGGTCACTGTCGTGCAGAACTCCTCAGGTAGGTATGCGCCACAAGAATTAGGCAAGTCCCACCACCAAGTACAGCAGGTGCGAGCGTTAAAGGGGCCCTGCAACCAGTGGCGCACCGACGGGGGGGGGGGGGTTAGGGGGTTGTGACCTCCCCCCCTGAGGCCGACCTAACCCCCACCCCTTCGTAACTGGCCCAATCGTGGCCGAGGGCCCAACGTACACCTTCAAGGGCCCTGTTGACGTTGTAATTTTAATTCAGGATGTGGCTTGAGGCGGATTTTTCCTGATTGACTCCAGAAATGCGCTGTATTCACTTACATGAACTGAATGAGTGCAAACCGCATGGTTTGTGGCTCTGCGTTGAATTCTAGTGACGCAGCTTTGGACGAAAAAGATGCTTTCACGGGCTGTCAGTCGGACCCCTTTCCTTTTCTTGTTCCTTTTTGATTACTGCCACAGCGCACGGAGACATCCCGGAACATTCGAAACAAACTATTGTCGGCGTACAATGGTAATGCGTTGCCTTACTTAGCCACAGGCTTCGGTGCACAATGTATGTGACACGAAAATATATTACATGTAGCCACTCATACAGCTGTGCACGCAGTGTCACATATATGCTGTTCCCACCAAGAAATCTATTGCACTGACTTGCATATATTCAAATAATACCTGGTTCACTGGGACGCTCCTAACGTGTTTAAGGCCTCGGGCACCTAATAAATGCCATCAAATTGCCGCACGGCAAGATTTATTGGTATTAAAGGCGCGAGAGCGATAGTTGCGCAACAAACAGGTTATGTTCATTTTGCCTTGAATGTGCATGCTTCTTCAAATTCGATTTCATAAAGCGCATTTTATTGGGCGCATTATATTTTATTGCTTTACTCGCTCTGGAAATAAAACGCTTAATTATGCACATTTCCGGTGTCGCTGCCGGCGGCATTTTCGGCACTTCGTTTAAAATCCTTGATATTATAGTGAACGTGAATTGTGTCCGTCAAGCAGCATCCTTGTTGTCTTTTAATTAGTCAATAATATGCGATCTCCTTGCCAACATATATTCTTTTTGCATCACAGCTCTGCAAAACACAAACTGAGAACGAGGGCACTCATTCGACGGCCAACTTGAGTTCAGGGAGCTTATCTGGCTGTAAATGCATGCTATCAAGCCCTAAATTGTGAAGCCACGTGCCACCGCTTTATATTAAAGGTCTTAGCAATTAGCACCGCCTTCAATGTGCGAACGAGGCACAATACGGTTCTATTTGGCAGGACCAAATCAAAGTAACTATCGATCCACGAAAAAAAAGCACGTGCGACTTTCCAGGTATATGTAGTGAGAACCTTCCTTTTCTGTGCTTATCGCATCACATTAAGTTTGCTAAATATAAAATCTTCCACACAAATGTTTGACTATTTGAAATTCTGTGTCCATCTCTGTCATCATGCAAATATAACTATGAAACACACCGAGGAACGAGCTCTCAACTCATTCCAGCCGCAGCCGAAAATCTTTCTCAGATACTCTCAGCGACTGTTTTTTGATCGTCAAGAGATGGTAAGTCATGAATTTCCTCTCTCATCTAAATTCTATCGCACTAGAATTTCGTTCACCCTTGAAATAGAACACTCCCTGCCGTTTTCGCAAGTTCCCGTAACCTGAAAAAAGATGGTTGATCCCTCTGTCATAGGAATCGGTACAGCACGAAAGTGAAACGTGTCATCACAGAAGTAGTCGATTGCTTTAGTGCATTGATATATCAGAGCTTGTATAATGTCTATTATTACGCAGATGTAGCACCGCCTGATGTGGACGCACTCACGTTGACGCCTAGTGGCACATCTCCGTACCGACGACTAACGCCCATGATCATGATTTAACCCTTGCAGTAGCTGAAGTTCTTAACATATACGTGGACACCGCATGTGGTAAATCCCGCGCAAATATGGCATCAACAAGCACATAATAAACACTGATACTTGATATGCGCTCCTCCAAAGCATCGTGAAACGCGAAGAGAAACGCTACGCGCGTTGTGTATTCCCTATAGCCTGGCAGTTAATTCTCACAGGTCGAGCGGGGAACGCGGTGCGGCAGCCAGGCGAGCGTCGGAGAGCTGTTTTTTGATATGGATGGACGCTATGAACGTGGTTTCGGCTGAAGCAACCATCTCGCAGTGTGTTAAACGAAATTACACTTCTACTGGAAACGCGCCGAATGGGACGGTCGCAGCAACGGGCGCGTTTTATTGTTTTGTTTTTCGAGCCGGGTGGCACACATGTCACCACCCCATTATAAAGGGGACGCTCATAGCATCCATCCATCCATCAATGCAAGAGCATTGCGAGAGGAAAGTGTGAAAGATAAAAGGCGCGTTCATGTAGCCTCCGCCATGTGTTTGGCGGTAGCTCAGTGGGCTTAACTCCCGCCAGCCATCGTCGCGGACCGAGAGGTCATGGGTTCGACTCCTGTCAACGGAACTTTTTTTCGTAAAAATGTTTTTTTTCTTTGCCATTTGATGGCGTTCATTTTGCTGACGCATTTCCGTCATGAAAGTCTTGGTGGACCCCGGCATAAAACACTTTCGTGTTAAAAAAAAAACACTATGGAAACACACCTACACTAGTCGATATGTTCAATTCACTTCTAGCCATTTAAAAAAACACAATACGTCAGTCGTAAAGACGTTAATGCAAGGGGCCGAAACACACCACTGCACACAATTTGAAAGAAAGAAAAAAAAGGAAAAAGACACCATATCCGGACAATCACCAACAACGGCTACTTAAAATCTTTTATTCAGAAAGCAATTCACTTCCACAAACACAGCCACGCAAGCTGAGAAATCCCGCAACAGGCCCTCCCAATCAACACCACCACAGAAATACGTCACTTTCCGCTATGTCCGAGGCGCCAGCGAAACAGTCGCTCGTAGTCTCAGAAAATAAGGCATCCGAGTAGCGTGCAAGTCTACGAACATAATAGCGCGTTCTCTTCCTGCTTCCAAAGACCGGCCGCCGAAAGAGAGAACCCAAGGCATTGTTTAAAAAGTTGCTTGCTATGTCTCCGACGCCAGCTCCATAAGCGAAACCGAGAAGCTCAAAGAAAGACGGAAACGTCGTCCCCAATTTTGCAAGAGATCGCAACCTCATAGCCGAACATTCCAAGACGTATACCACTGAGTCAATCTTACTGAAACGGCAGTCCTCGCAATTGAAACCAATTACCGGAAATGAATCCTGGCATATCCAAAGGGCCCCAAACAACGCTAACCTCACTCAAGGCAACCTGTTTCTTGTGTACACGTTGGGCCTTCTCTCCTCTCTGCGCAGTGCAAAAAAAAAGACATGGGCGTAATGCCTCGCACAGCCCGGCACTTCAAGTATCCCCCTTTCTCTGTCCCCCATCTCACCGACACAGCCACACGCAGCCATACAGTTTCCTACCTTCAACACCCGTCAAGCACTCGAACTCCTGTGTTCTTGCCGACGTGCACCACCGCCGCCCGACGCACCCTTTCGTACACGCCGAACAAGAAAAGAAGCCCTCTTCATGCGTCTCCTTTCCTCAAACTTTGAAGGAACGTTTCCCAAACGTCTGCACAGTGCCCACCCAAACTTCCAAAGATAACTGAAAAACCAAAAAGACGCGTACCATCAAGGAAAAAAGTAAGGACAGGACAGAAAGGGCGTCACTCGCAACTAACTTTATTCTCAGACTTCAGGACAAATAACCTCCAACTTCTGCAGTCCGACAAAGAGGGTGGCTTTGTCGTCCTGTCGGCCGAGGCGTTTCGTGAAAAAGCTGCACAAGCTATAGCCAAGAACTTTGCCCGAACGAAGACACAGCCAAACAAGGTAAAAGCTAAGGCGATCTTGCTCTGCAAGGATCTGCAGCTTCACGCTCTTTCAAAAGCCATCAGTTCCTCGAAGCGAACCGCGCTGTCTGTGTTTTTCAGTGTAAAAACTCATAAGGTCGACATGCCATTCAGGTGTATTGTCAGCGAACGGGAATCTTGGCAACAAAATGTGAGCAAGTTTTTACTGAAGCATCTTAAAGCGCTTACTGTGGATGACCCTTTTCTTGTTAAGAAGTCGAATGATGTTACACAGTTCTTGATAGGCCTAAACGAAGGTGGCAATGCTTTTTCTATTGATGTTGAAGATTTGTTTTATTCGGTTCCCCATGCAGAGTTGTTTTTAGTTGTTAGAAGCTGTATTGAGCAGAACGGTGTTCTTGCCTTTGAGCGCGCCACTGGCATTTCCCTTGACAACTTTATGACGTTGCTCGAATTTTATCTATGTTCCACGTTCGTGTGTCACGATAATCAGTTTTATATTCAAAGAAAAGGAATCTGTATAGGTTCATGCGTGGCACCTGCGCTTTGTAACATATTTTTAGCGGATTTTGACAGAGAAGTGGCTCAGGTTATTGACAATGCTGAAGTGAAGATTTTTAGGTATGTTGATGACTTTTTAATCATTTTTAAAGCTAACGCTTCTTTGACAACCACTAACTCAGTGGATGAGGTTTTAGCTGTTTTTAGACAACACGCCAAGGGTCTTTTATTCACGCATGAGCTTCCTGTTGGTGGTGTGCTGCAATTTTTAGACCTGAGTCTCACTTTCTCGGAGACGCACATATGTTGGGCATATTGCCCACGTTCACGCAAGGCACTTCTTCCTTATGATGCCTCGCATTCGAAACTTGTCAAGAGGGCCGTTGCTTCCATGTGCCTGGAAGGAGCGCTGGTGAAATCTTGTCCTCATCTAATGCAGGAAAGTTTCAATAATCAGGTCACGAGGCTGTATTCAGCCGGCTACCCTGGTTCTGTCGTTGTTGCAGTCTCGGAAACCCTCCTTCAGAAACTGAAGGGATCGAGAAGAAATAGGCAGCCTATGGAAAAAAGGCCCATGGTTATGCCATATGTGCACAAGGTTGCTCACAACCTTAAGAATGTGGCCAACAGGTACAAGGTACCCTTGGTGTTCTCGGCGCCCCGCAAGTTGGCTAGCCTGTGCCCACGCATTTCTTCTGCACCGAGGCCCTCCCCGTGTGGGAAGAAGCACGCAAGGCCTTTTGTCGCCTGCTCGGTTGGCGTGGTGTACGAGATCCCGCTTAGTTGCGGTAAGATATATCGGCCAAACAGGCCGTTGCATAAACGACAGGATGAGGGAGCACGAACTTTCGGTGAAAAATAAACTTTCAGCACATTTGCCTGTGCATTGTGGTTCCTGCAAGTGTGAGCCTGGGTTTGCCAGTGTTTCCGTTCTTGGAAAGAGTAACGATGTCTTAGCGCGTGAAATTATGGAAGCATACTATATTAGAAAGAAGAAAGAATGCTGTGTTAGTGACACATCTGTTGCTCTGCGTGGGGGTGAATTTAGTTTCATCGATTCATTTTTCGATTAGTTAATCTTGTTATCGCGGGTTTTTGACGAGCTTGTGAGGCGATGTGCGCGCGCAGGGTCGCTGTGGTTATATATGATGCTGATGTTCTGAGAATAAAGTTAGTTGCGAGTGACGCCCTTTCTGTCCTGTCCTTACTTTTTTCCTTGATGGTACGCGTCTTTTTGGTTTTTCAGTAAGCATGTACCAACTAGCCCAACAAAAAGTTCTATTAAGTTCCAAAGATAAGAAGGCGTCGCCGGCGTTCGTACCGGCGGCGGCGGCCGATCCATCCGCCGAGCTTTTAGGCACATGTTTTCAATATTGAAGCAAGTTTCGACCCGACGACACACATGTTTTCTATTTTCTTAGGAGCTTGTGTTTACTGCAGGCTCATCGTCTGGAATCACCCACCTCGATTCGGACGTTGCAGCCGCTGAAGAAATGCAAGACGAAGAGGGGGGGGGGGTGTTGCCACGAACCAGCCATGCCCCGCTGCGTACATCAGGGAAACAATGAGCCACTCCTTCAAGGGTATTCCTTATGTGTGCTTGTTATAATACAGCTGCTGCGGCGCAGGCAGGCGAATCGTGTCATCTCTCCCTTAATGGCTGCAGCGGAGTGATCGTGCATTTTTCCTGAACGTGGTGCGTTAGTGCGGCGAGAAGAAAGGCGACCTCACACACGGCTCGTTTGTCGAAGCGACCGCGACCCCACGGAGGCTGCATAGCACGGCCACACGACGAAATTACCTTAAGCACATTCATACTGGTTCCTGCATTTTAACACGAAAGTGTTTTATGCCGGGGTCCACCAAGACTTCAGTGACGTATTTCCGTCACGGAAATGACGCCGAAAAAATATACACAATCAGATGGCAAAGAAAAAAAGGTACCGCAAACGGGCATCGAACCCACAACCGCTCGGTCCCCAACAACACATGCCGGGCACGCTAACCACTCCGCCACGGTCACAGACTCTGGAGGCTTTACGAACGCGCCTTTTATATCTACCACTCTCCCGGTCGGCTGGGCGGTGTTGACCTCTGGGAGTTGTAAGGTAAAGTAATTCGTCATTGCTGTGGCCTCCGCGACTAGCACCTGCAACGCGTTACGCGTCCGTCCTATTCGGCGTGTTTTCAACAGAACTTGAATTTCGTCAGTGCCTTAACACACCGCAAGGTGGCGACCTTTGCCCAAGCGTTGTAAAAGCGTCGGCCTCGCTCAGCATCGCGCTAATAGAAATCAAAAATAGCTCTGCGACGCCCGCCTGCCTCATCTGGCTGTAACACCGCGTTCCATACTCACGCGCTCGCCCCGAGAAAAATGGCGTCCGGGCAACCGGGCGGCGCGACGCGCTTTGCGTTTCGCTCTAGTCCGGCAGCGTTGTTCAATCACATTTTAACACGCCGCGGGATGGCGACCAAGTTCTGCGTACAATATGCGACGCTCTTCTGGCTATCACACCTCGTTCTCTGATTACGCTTTCAGCGTTAACTACTACAGCTACCACAAGGGTTTGTTTAATCATTTAACGTGGACGTTATCAGTCGTCGGGATGGATATGTACCACCAATCATCAAAGTGGGTGCGTACACGTTAAACGGCGCCATTAGCTGCCAGACATCAATATACATAGTGCAAACTCTCTTATATCAATGTACAGTAAACATTCAGTTACTTCTGTAAGGGCACGCTTTACTTTCGTGTTACTGCGATTCCTATGACGGAGGGATCAACAGCGTTTTTTTTTAGCAAGCCTTGCTTTTAGTACGCATGTTCAGTGCACGAGTGTCATTTTTCATCTGTCAACGCACCGACGGTGCGGTATCAACGCACCGACGTGCGGTAAGTTAGGAAAACCGTAGCGTGTGCGCCATCAGCATCGCATGACCCCACCTACCCAGAGTGCTTTTTTGCACCGCGTCTGTGTCTGGGCGGAGCAAGAAGCCGTGGCACAATGAGTCAATGTTTTTGGGTACGTTCAGCAAGGAAAGAAAAGGATTTTGGGCAAGTGCGAAAGGTATTTCGGGCTCCACGTTTCCCTTTTTCAATAAACACCTCTCTCTCTCTTTACCATTTCTTTTTTTTATAGCCGACGGAAGCTATAAAGTTTGGTGTGCACCCACACCTACGTTTAGTTCGCTTGTTGGAACTTCTTTTTGTGTCTGCTGCGTGAATCAGCGTCGACAATGAGCTACCTCGCCAAAGCCTCCTCGCTGAAGCGCCAGTCGAACACGCTCCTCACTTCCCCAAAAAGAGTCCGTGTGCTGATTCTTTTTAGGGACAACGCCGCAATGCCAAATTCCAGCCTTAGAGGAACCGGTGACTGATCAGATATCGTCGTCAGATGAGTCCATCGGTCAGCAAGTCCACGAACCTGCGCACTAGTGGCGTAGCCAGGAATTTTGTTCGGGGGGGGGGGTGCTCACGTTGCAGCGCGACCTCCTCATTGAATTGTTCGAACGACTAAATATATGAATAACATGTATTACCGGTGACAATTTGTATAAGATGCTGCAAATCACTTCTTGAATGCTGCGCACTGTCAAGAACGAGTAAGAATGTGTTATTTCATAAAAATATTATGTCACCATGCCCGCAAAATCTTTTCAGGAATAGCTGTCGTCAATCTTTTCAAATTTTTAATTTTTTGTTTGTAAGAGGTACAGGAAATATCACGTAAACTTTTGAACTGCATCATTTTTAAACTAAAGAAGCGCCTGAGAACAACAAAATAAAGTCCACAAAATAACCAGGACGAGATCAAATATCTTAATGCAGATTGTTTACGCGAAATGTTCATCTTTTTGCACAAATGATGCGGCCAGGGAAAAACAAAAATGGGAAAGTACACCTCGAATACGGGCAAAACATAAGTCACCGGAAACAGTGCGCAGTATGCTTACACAAAACATCACAAATGTACATTTAAATATGCAATCAATATACGGAACTTAGCAATGATCACTATGCATAATGCCCAAAATAAGGCAAAAGAACCTGCTGCACAATCACAGATAGTGATATGTCCTTGGGCCAAGCTGCTCTCTCGGACGCACCATGTGGAGAGACATATTATGGAAGAGAGCAGAAATAACAAAAGAAACTATTTCAAAACTGTTTTAAAAGTGCCAACCACTATTGTGCACTCAATATAAAAGCAGGGTTGTCGCTTCTAGTTCAAAAAGCAATAAAGAACAAAACCGACAAATGAAAGTAACAAACAATGCCGCTAGTACGGCTTCCCGATAGCTGAATTTGTTTGGTAACGCCGCGTATGCCGACCTCTCGGTGAACAAGGTGAAGCTGTCGATTCGTTGTTAATGTCCACCTGATGCCCGTATTCGTATGTTTATATTAGGTCACGGTGTTAACTGCTAAAAGGTACAAAATCCTCACAGCTTTAAAAGTTGGTGAACAATAATATTACATCAGAATTACAGGCTCATTGACCTGAACTCTGGAACAGCAGTGTCTTTTCCTTTCGTTTGCGCTGATTTTTGTCCTGCTCGGTACCAAAGGACAAAGTTGACCCGGCGAGGAAGCTTGGCGAAGTGGTCAATGACTTCCGACACGCTGATATGGACATTTCTGTGGGCGTACAGAAGTGCCAGGCCTACCATGCGTTCCTCAGACATCGTGGAGCGTGAGTAGTTCTTAAGTAACCTCATGCTTGAAAACGTTCTCTCTGCGCTGGCAGTGGTCACTGGAAGGGTGGCTGGAGTATGGAGTAGCTTGTACACATTCGGATAGAACCTGCTGTCGCAATGGGAGAGGGCATCGGTTCCTGTACTTCGGCGATGGTTTGCTGCTTCGTTTCTCCACTTTGTCCACCATAGTCGCAGTTCTCCCAAAGCAGCCCCCGTTTCGACGTCATGCGCAAAAACTGTCAGGGGATTTTCTGCTCCTTTCTCCCGATCATCTTGAATTGGTGGTATTGAGGATGGTACAATTACTGAAAAGTACTTTAGAAGTGTCCTGTGTTTTTCGAACCGTTGGTTTAACTGGGCGAGTACGTGGCCCATGAACTTAATGAACAGGGTTCTGCGAAAATATTCTTCCGCGCTTTCGAATGCATTACTCCCAAGGTTTTGCTTCCGGACACCGGCTCGACGGCTGGTGATCAGGTGACGGCTGGTGCTTCTCGATGCTGGGTCGAGAAGCACTGCATCGTGCTTCGCGACCCAGCGCGTTTCCCATAGTGCCAGGAGGCACTGCCTTGTAGACTCAGTACAGCTCAAGCTTATCATTTGTCGCAAGACGTGTGAGCGGCTAGAAGATTTACGGAAAAATACTGACGTCGCCTGTAGAGTCCGAGAACAGTTTCGGATGTCTGTGATGGAGCATGCCGCACACAGAAGTAGATTAAGGGAGTGACTGGTGCAGTGAGTGTAGAGTGCGGCTGGATATGTCTCACGAACAGCAGCTTGAACACCATTCGTTTTGTATTTAGTATTTTGTATTTAGTTGTCGCATTCACAGCGAAAAAATTGAGGCACGGAGTGCTAAATATTGTTTTGCTGTGTTCTTTTCCGCGCGATTTTTTGTAACCACGGAAAACAACACGCGAAAAAAAGTATTCGCGCCTTGCGCTAAATAAATGTGAAAAATAATCCCTGGGGATTAACAGCTCATCTGAACTGGGGATAAAAAAGATCATTCGCAAGCAGTGTGTGAGCGCACCGACTATTCGACCTTTTCGAGTAGCCATGTATGCTGGAGATATGAGCCTCGTGTAAAGAAACCTGTGTTGCCTTTTGCCTCTGCACACAACAAGCTGGTCCAGCGCGGAATTGCTCGTGCCTGTTTTACACAACGCATCGACCAAGC
The DNA here is from genome assembly GCF_013339695.2 of Rhipicephalus sanguineus. NCBI lineage: Eukaryota > Metazoa > Arthropoda > Arachnida > Ixodida > Ixodidae > Rhipicephalus > Rhipicephalus sanguineus. The sequence continues at coordinate 329,267,541 of NC_051176.1, read as the reverse complement.
CTTGCTACTATTCGATGAAGGAAAGCTTCTGCGGGCAAATTGCTCGTTTAAAGGCAGCTGGATATCCACGCCGCCTGCTGGTATCTGTTTCAGAGAAGTTGCGCAAGTTTTCGAAGATCAGTGACACGTGCACTGATTCGCAGGCAACAGTTCGTAAGAAGGTGGTTGTGATTCCATACCTGCATGGTATATCACACAATCTCAAAAAGATTGGTCTAAGAGCGGGGATTTCAGTCGCGTTTTCTGCGCCTAATAAGTTGTCGCAGTTATGTGCCAGAACCAGTCCGGTAAGGCCTTCCAACAGCTGTAAAATTAGGCACCGAAATGAATTTGTGGAATGTGTGAAGGGCGTAGTGTATAACACACCTTTGTCCTGCGGTCAAAGTTACGTCGGACAGACAGGCAGATGCCTGAATGTGAGATTGCTCGAACACAACCAGAAAGTGAAAAAAGGTTGTGATGGTTTCTTGGCGGCTCATTGCGCGGAATGCAAATGCGTGCCTTTATTTGACAGTACAACAGTGTTGTCACCCTAAGGATAGCACCAGGATCATCATTGAGGCGGCAGCGATTGCTAATGGAAGCTGCGTCAGCAAGCCATCCATCACACTAACAAAAAAGGAACTAGATTATTTAAATTCACCCGCACGTGTTGGTCCCGCGTAATTTTGCTGTTGTTTGTTTAGGTTTTCCTCTTGTGCGTTGACTGATATCGTTGTAATCACATGTGACATGTATATATCTGTGTGTTGCTTTAAGAAACGATAGTTGGACGTTAGCGCTTGTACTCGTCGTTTCTTTGTCCGCTGTGCACTTTTTGCGCTAAAGTTTTAGCAGTACGGAATACCAACTAGCCCGCTCCCACACCTTGCTTTGTAGAAGTAACTGCACGGAGAGTAAATGTTAGACCCGGGGACGTTAGTCCTTAAAAAAAATAATGTACTTAAACGTGCGTCGCCGTGTAGACCTTCTTGGTTAGGAAAAACACAATGGCAGACGCCGGCTGCGTGAGAGTAAGGTAAAAATAGGAATAATTGTGCCAGAGTCAGTTTTCTTTTTATTGTTCAAAAAAGAAATAAGAGTGATACCATGTTTCACAAACTGCATGGTTGAAAAAATCTTGTAGAAAAGCCACCTTCCGGAACCTTTCAACTGTCCACGGCATTGTCGTGGTCGAAAAAAAATAACACATTTTAGACGACATCCTGGGTGGTTTTCGGTGAAGGTGGTTATTTCGGACGGCGGTGTATAATAGAACGAAAAAAAAAATTTTTTTCAAGGGGGGAGGTGGCGGGGAGGCTGAAGCCCAATAAATCCCACCCCCCGGGTGGCGCCTCTGGTCGGTGGTGTATGAGAGCACGAAAAATTTCGGGGGAGGCTGAAGCCCCATAAGCCCCCCCCCCCCCCCCCCTGGCTACGCCCCTGCTGCCCACCCAAATGTCCTGGGGATCTACGCCGGCAAGCCGGTAAGTGTGGCTATAATGCAGTTTACCAATGGTGTGAGAATTGTACGTGTGCGGCATTGAACTGTACATGATGTTTATACATAATCAATATTTACAGAGTGTAGAAACTGGCGCAGTAGTACCCGGTATGCATTCATTCAAGTGCAATGAGACAGATGGTTCTATCTACTATAGGTCACTTAATTACTATTGCGGGTTTTTCTGTCTATGGCAACAACCGCCGTTTCGATATCTCGAAAATTCATTCTTACAGCGGCACAACTCGACAACAATCATAGCTATCGGCAATCTTTAACTGCTAAATATTGGTCTTTTACATACGTGACTCGTATGTATTGAGTTTATCCTGCAAAACATGTAGACAGTTTGGTATTTGTCACATTGGCAAAACTTACAGTATGTACCTAATGACAAAGCAACCTGCTAAACGGAAATACAAAATTTCCCTTTGGCATGTGGTTTATTACACGCAATCTTCCGGCTTCCAATATTAAAGATTGGAAATGAGTCATCGAAGCAATCTATATGGTATGTACTGTTTTGTACTCGGCCCGTTTTGTTTTTTTTTTTTTTTGTTCGCCTGCAGCTGCCCCCAACGCGAGTACAAGAGAGCGCAGTACCTTGCGTAGGCAAGTTGTTTGGGGGCCTCGGCACTCTAATGATTGGGTAGCTGTCTCATTTTCCGTTGCTTAATTACTTCTCTTAATTTAGTGGATTTACGCAGAATAATCTCATCAATTCCTAAATCTATATTTTTTCTTCGAATTACCAACTCGTAAAAATAAATTCTTGAGGCTCAAGATTTTTTGATTATCGCAATATGTTCAAATTACACTGAGGTCCTATTTAAAAAATTAGACTGACTCTAGTTGCCAGATTTTAGCTCTTTGCATAATGTCACTTGTTTTATTCGATCCGATGCCACTGCTTGGTTTCTGTTCAAAATGGGTTTATGAAGTTGGGATGCTTTTCCAGTTGTGAGCACGTTCTGTCCCTCACTTCCCATACACGGAAATGTGTCGTGGGTTCAGCCATGTATTTTGTTCCTTTCGTCTTTCTGACGCGCCAGGCACAAACTGAAATTGAATCAATCGTTAAACTCTATGTTAACTACAGTCTAGAATGGCGAGTGAAATGGGGAAAGCCATCAGGCCTAATCTGCTTATGTCATATGTGCATGGCTGTAGCCACTCCTGCAGAGTCTGAGGTTTGTCAGATTTGCCTCGTGGCCCTTGTAGACCTTGGCGAATTCGGAGGATGTTCGTGACGCCGTACCGTTTTATGCTCATAAATTCTCACGTGGATTTGACTGTTTATGAGTGTAGCTGAAGCGGCATTACTGAAAGGTGATAGCTCGCGGTTAGTTGTAAACTGACTTTTCGTGCATTTCCAGCGCTTAAAGAACGTCGAAAAGGAAAATTACAGAAGAAGGATGGCACATTTCTACGCAGTTTAAAACTGCAGCTGCTTTTTTATGTTGTGGAGCGCCCACGAAATAAATAATTCATGCGCAATGTTAAAAAACACAAACTAGAGCCACATAGGTAGTGGAAATTTCTGGAGCCCTCCTCTACGGTGTGCCTCATGATCACATCGTGGTTTAGCACGTAAAACCCCAGAGTTTATTCAATTTTCGAGATCAAACTCAAGGCGTCGATTTGTTATTTACGAGCAAAAAACAAACGCCCCCCCCCCCCCCCCAGTGCCCTCAGACTATTACTTTGGAAGGGAATGAACAAACTTACATTCAATATGCATATTTCCTGTCTAAGAATTAATGTTTATGTGTACATGTCTCATAGTGGTGCTTGTTACTTCCTAATGCAAGCGACAATAACTGCGTGTATAAAAGCAATCATTCTCTTAGCCTCTTTTTAAAAAACATATTGTGCTATGATAACACGGAATAAAGGATTCAAGCCTTGACGCTGCAATTGCGAGCATTTATGGCGAGTGCCTCTACATTAATTACAAAAATTTTTTGTAGCTTACCGATGTCAAGAAAAAGGAGCTACTGACGAGCGCATGGACGCCTGCCGCAACCTATCCATTCAGGCCAACGGGAACAAGGAATCTGAAGTTTCAGTACCGGTGGCTGCAGCGATGGAACTGGCTCGTCTATTCAAAAAAGGAGAACGGCGCCTTTTGTAAGTATTGCGTCCTTTTCGCTCCATCTGGGGTCGGTGCGCGAGGCTTGCCCTCTGGAAAACTTGTGATGTCAAAGTTCGACCACTGGAAGAATGCGATTGAGGCTTTTAACGAGCACGAGAAAAAGTCGTTTCACAGAAACAGCGTCGTTGGTGCGGACAATATTCTAGAAATTTTAGAAGGCAAGAAGAACCCTATTGACCAGGACCTTGACCGCGGGCTAAGAGAGCAAATAGCCAAAAACAGAAAAAACCCGACTCCTGTTAATACAACGGTAGTGTGGTGCGGAAGGCAGGGAGTTGCTTTTCGAGGTCATAGAGATGGCGGGCGAATGTATTTGTCGTGTGAGCGTCTAGAGAACAAAGGAAATTTCAAGGCCCTGCTTAAGTCGCGCGCCTGCAACGGCGATGATTCTCTAAAGAGTCACCTAGAAGAATGCGGCGCTAATGCAACTTACACGAGTTGGAGAACCCAAAATGAGATTATTTCAGCATGTCATAGCATTATTCTGCGAAAGCTAGTTTCTAAAGTAAATGGTGCTAAGTGCTTTGCAGTATTGGCTGATGAGACAGCCGATATAGCCGGCGTTGAGCAGCTTTCGCTTTGCGCACGCTACGTGGATATGGAAAAAATCGAAATTCGGGAGAAATTTCTTCAGTTTGTTCCTGTTACTGACCTAACGGGAAGGGGCCTGGCCGATACAATTTTAAAAAGCTTAAATGATATAGGCATTGCTACCGAGTACATCAGAGCTCAAGGGTATGACGGTGCAGCCTCAATGAGTGGTGCTTACAACAGCGTTCAAGCACACGTCCCACAGCAGTGTTCTAACGCCATTTATGTTCACTGTGTCTCTCACAGCCTGAATTTAAGTCTGTCCAGTGCATGCTCTGTGCCTCAGATTAGAAATTGCATGGGAACTGTGGCGAAAGTTTGTGAGTTTTTTCATGCGAGTCCAAAACGCCAAGCTGCTCTAGGTGACCAAATTGAGAAGTGAATACCAACAGCTCGCGTGACGCGCTTGAAGTCGCTCTGTCCAACACGATGGGTTCAGAGACACGATGCTCTCAATGTGTTTGTAAATATCCCCCGCCCCGTTTTGTCTACTCTCCAAAACATTAGCGACAGCTGGGAATGATCGGGAATCTTCGTCGAACGCTCAAATCCTACTGTGAGCTTTGCAGAGAAGCGAATTTCTTGTGTCTTTTTGTGGCGGAAAAATTTTCTCCATAACCTTGCCGTTAAGCAAATACTTGCAAACTGTAAACATGGATCTTTCATCCGCTCTAACATTGGCTGCTAACGTTTTGTTTACTGCACGTAACCTTAGATCCCGAGCTCACGAGGTATTTCGTGAACTTTTTGAACATATTACGTCAGTTTGTGAAGAGGTTGGCTTGGTTATTGAAATGCCAAGGATTGTTGGTCAGCAAAGGATGCGCTCAAATGTGCCTTCGTCGACTCCGGAGGAGTACTTCCGTCGTTATGTATTCCTTTCATTTCTCGAAGCTTTCACAGAACAAATCGATGAGAGATTCGTGAAGCATTCTTACTGAATTTAGAGTTCTCCTTCCTTCATTAAGCCTGTTACCAAGCAAGGGAATGCAATGCGCATTCTCTGTGAGAGCTACCATTCTGATGTCGGGGACTCCGTGTCGTCTGCTGTGGGGGAGCTACATCTCTGGTACAGAAAGCTTCAGCGGCTTGACAAGCGCCCAATGGGTCCTTTGGAAGCCCTGGAGTCCTGACCGCCTGGTATTTTTCGTGTGATCCGAAAACTTCTTCAAATTATGGCTACTCTCCCAGTAACGACTTCTACAAGTGAGAGGTCCTTCTCAACTCTGAGACGTTTTAAAACCTATTTTCGCAACACGACTAGGGCACTAAGGTTAAACGGTCTAGCTTCGCTAAATATTCACCGAAAAGTTCCTCTATCACCTGAGGAGATTTTGGACGAACTGGCAACGAAGCCACGACGGCTGGACATTAAGCTGTAGAGTGTGTCATCCACAAACGCGCCACTGCTACAAATGCCTGCTTGAGAACAGACCTATGTACGCTGCCTACTGAATTGAGTGGTTTTACACCAGCTTCTACAACACGCGTACACCTGTAGTTGTTTGTTTAAAATTTTTCTTGACTTGGTTAGCTATTTCACTTGTGCTTAATCATACAGATTACAACTTTCGGGCTCTGTCCACACTATATATTATCTTGCTCTTCGCTCACTTCGCCTGTTCATTATTAACGCATTCCTAATGTTAGTTTCGGACTGTAGGTCAACCTGTCTGGCTCGCGCATTCTCTTCGTCGTTCCAACTGACATAGCTTGCGCATTCCTAGAGTTAGTCCACTCCGCTAGTCATTAGTAACCTGCTAAAATGCTTACAAAATTCACCGCTGCCACAGCTGTATAGGTAAGAGTTTAAACGGATGGCCACTTCTGTACAACTTGCCGTCTTCTGTGATGTAACCATCGGCGCCGCTATCGTGTCTGTCACCAGTGCGACTTGCGTGCTGTCCCTGCGTATGAATTTTGATCAGACTTTCTCTCTGACCCTAAGCCCCTTTCTACCATCAGAAGCGATTCTTGTGCCCTTGCTGGTGACTTAAATAATGGATAATAGTTACTTCTCTCTGAGTTTTGTTCCTCGGGTTGCCAACATCAGCAGCAAGACAAAAGAACGATCACACAACTGCACCAAGCACGTTGTGATGACGCAGCTGCCTTGACAGAGGCAAATCTTTCTGTCGAAATGTTGGCCAGCATGACTGAGGCACTTACCTGATTCGACTTTAATTTTGCCAACCAAGCTATGATAATACGCGCCAACGGCCAACTGATTTTCCTAGCCTACCCAAACGAATTTCTGAAGTATTTTTCATGATGTCAGGTTAACTTTCACATTTCAACCATACGAGATGACCTTGAAAGAATTAAATTTATAGACCTCTTGTAGACCCGAATAAAAAAGTTTCTCAGTGTCTCAATCTGTGTGGCGTCATTTCTCTTTTTTTTTAACCCCAGTCACAGTGTTTCTATGCAATGATTTATTCCCTTGATATTATATGAACTCTTTATGAACTGTTGTCATGGTGTCAGTGTATTTATTCAGACTATGCTATTCGTACAAATGCAGCTAGTTAAGGCTGACAGTTCACTTCGAGATATAGTTTCACGAGGCTCAAAGGAAACATAATATATGATGTTCCGCTCTCATAATTTAGAACACCCTGACCTGCAGAGTTTTGCTTAACAGCATTGCGCGACCACCAACCGGCCGGCATATCGCCACCCTTCTCACTGCGCGGAGCGGCAAAACTAATTATGTGCCGGACAACCACGGGGACCTTGCCCCCCCTCTATTGCCAAGGCTTGCGGCAACTGACGGCAAGAAAGCGCATATAAGCGCCGTGCACCTCGGGCCATCTCACCCCTGAAGAAGAAGCCGGTCAGGCTTTGAAACGTCGGGTTTCTTAAAATAAACCTTCTGGTTGGAGATTTCTCTTTTTGTCTTTTGTCTTTGGCAACTGTTATGCGTTGGTTTAATAAATTTGCCATTTATTTTCCATGCGAACTGCTTCGCTGAATGGATTAATGGCCCGGTCAATGCCTTGCAAGATAACAATTAAGATGTCTCTGGAAAACGCCGAAGAAGTAATAATAATAATAATAATAATCATTGATCTTACTATTTGGCATTTGATTTGCTCTACGATTTTTCCAGCGGAAGCAAGGAAACGGCATGTTACGCAAGGTCCCCCCCTTCGACATACACACCAAATATGCAATCACATAACTTTGTCGTCAAAATTTGAACCCTCCCCCCCGACAGAAATCCTGGGTGCGCTACTGCCTGCAACACTTTTTCGTGTAGCCATGGAATGGCTTCATTAAAGGAGCTCATTTCCGCACGAATCGACCACCGCAAAAATTTTCAGAATTCGTACGAGCGGAGTTACAAAGATTTGTGCCACGTTGTAATTGCTTTCTGAAAAAATTGGCCGCGTATCTGCGTGCTTCGCTGCAAATGTCGCCTAAAGACGATAGAAGAGGCGCTGCGTGAGATATGAACGCCATCTGGCAATACGTCGGGAAACGTGAATGTTGTGTTGCGGGCTGGTAGTCCCGGCGCAGCAGCAAGCAAGACCGGCGGTGACCAGCGCGACCGGCGGGGACGCCAGCCAGCCCGAACACGCGGTTTGGCGCGAAGCGCCGAAGCAGAAGAAACGTCCACACTCAACGAGTACTCTCCACACACTCTTTTATATTCACGTCGCCTGGGTAAAGAAGGAATGCCAGAGCGGCGCCCCATGGCACTCGTACAGTGCAATACTGAACTGAAACCGAAACACAACAATGAGCTCGCGCAGAGGGCACGGAGGAAGCCAGGTTTCGGCGCAGTCGCATTTTCAGCGCAGCTTAAGAAACTAGGGTCTCTAGAATTACGTATCCATGTATTTTCTATTAAAGTAACACACCACCCAATACTTACCTAGTGATGTTGCGCCTCAGATATGCGTAATGTTTGCTTTTTGATCAACCATGTACACAAGTATGAACCTAGTGAGCCGTTCACGATGGCTGGCCCTTGTGCAAGTGGTTCAACTTTGGCCGAGTGGCTAAATCGAGGGACGTGCCGACAAACAGAAAGACAGACCAAAATTTCTGCGTTTAAGTTCCCCAAGAAAGACTATCGTCTTTAAAAGCGCTGGAAGCTAAGCAGGGAGGGGTGGCACGGGGGAAGAAGGTACGTGACGCGCACCTCGCGACCTTGAGCACTTTGTTGTTCTTCGAACGCGCAGCGTACTTTCAGTGCGATCGCGCGCGCGCGCGGGCAAATGACGGCTTCCCGCGGCGGCCGCAGTAACTACCCAGCGCGCCATGTTCAAAGCTCCACGAGACCTTCGAACCTAGGCGGAACCGTCAATGTTGCCAACTAAAAAGTGTTGCACAATGTTGCCCATCAAGAAGTGGCGCTCGGCTTGCGCATGCGCGAGAAATCTAGGGACGTCTGCGTCTTGAACGTCTGTTTTCGCCTAGGTACAACTAAGAAAAACGACGTTTTGTCCGTTCGTCCCTAGATCTGCCTAGATCCGTTAGTTCTCACGGCGGCACCGACCACCGTGCCGTTTGTTTGGCTTGTATTGGGTGGCAGCACGGGAATATTTTGCACAGCGTGGTATAAAAGCTGCAGCCGAGGTGAGTACCGTGCCATTTCTCATTATTTCGTTTGCAATGTTAGCATATGAAAGCGGTGTGGTCGCAAAGAGACCACTTAACGTTGGTAACTCGCAGACGCCGTGCCGATTCAAAATTTCATGGGCATAGACCGTGCCAGAACCTTTATCGCAGTATTTTATGAATGCGATGTACGGATTAATCTGCGGTGATTTTGACAACGCTTGGCGAGTGCGTCCTAATGAGGAGTAGCTTTTCATCGATTTTATATGAATATGGAGGATAAGGTATGCGTGTGTTTGACATTTAAGAGCTTGATAAAAAGCGTGAACATGTGCTTGTATAATGGCATATATAATTGAAGTAAATAGGTATGACGCTCAAGGCACTGGGGCTAAGTGAAGACACAAAACTACAAACACGGGCGCCAACTTCGTACTGTTAACAGAAACCACGCTCATTTATACATGCTGCCGAACAAGGTAATCTCAATATGGGTGTGCTAACAAATCATCATGACCCAGTGATCTAGCAGAGTCGAAAGACATGCGACAGAAACTGCATTCACCTGAACTGGGCAATCATACCATACTTATTTTCCTCGAGTATTGAACCAAATGCTCGGCAACAAGCCCTGTTGTAGCATGTATACATAAACATTTAGAGGAACCTTCTCTAGAGAAAAAGTGACCTGTGGTAGCCTTGTGAAAAGAGCTAACTCATTGGAACTATGTTTAACATCTCACTGTTGTGTGCTTTATGTGAACTGATTGTAATTTACATATGAAATGTCATTTTGTTATCGCATTAATAGATTAACATAATACATTTATACATACCTACAACTCGTCACCGCAAGACCAACTGCGGGGAAGCCTTGAGAGTTTCACCTGCCCACTAAAACAAAAGATCTGCGTGGAATCTTGTTGCACAGAATCACTATAGGGAAACATCCTTTTGCTGTGGCTCCGTCATGGCACCCAGTGGTCATGTGATGCGATATGGACATGCACAACCTGCTTTGTGTATCCACATTAACGCGTGAGCTTTCATCTTATTCCACTATATGGTGCAAAAGCTACATGATATTGCCGCAACCGCATTGCAATGTGTATGAATAGTATAGGCCTATAGCAACAGCGCCAAGCGAGCGAGCGGGGTTCGGAGTCCACGTTCGCATCATGTTGTGTTTACTGTGCGAGCGCGGAGTGCGGCCTGGGAACCCGAGTTACAGCGGCCGGGTGTTGGAAACACAGCAGCCGGGCCGAAGCTACGTCAGTCGCCCCATCGCTGCTGCCTCGTTCATCTCGCAGCGCTTTTGCTTAAATATGCGAGTTATTATTGTAGACGTGCCTTTGTTTCTCTTTACTTGAGAATACGCAATATCATCACGCAACCAACGCCCGGACGTCTACAAATTGGCGACCGGGCGTGATCCAATTTGTAGACGTCCAGGGCGTTGGTTGCGTAATGATATTGCGTATTCCCAAGTAAAGAGAAACAAAGGCACGTCTACAATAATAACTCGTATATTTAAGCAAAAGCCCTGCGAGGTGAACGAGGCAGCAGCGACGGGGCGACTGACGTAGCTTCGGCCCGGCTGCTGTGTTTCCAACACCCGGCCGCTGTAACTCGGGTTCCCAGGCCGCACTCCTCGCTCGCACAGTAAACACAACACGATGCGAACGTGGACTCCGAGTCCCGCACGCTCGCTTGACGCTGTTGCTATAGGTCCATTAAACAAAGCCTGGGGCACGGTCTCTTCATTTGACCAAATATCTGGCGTGGAAAAGGACAATTATGAATTCCATGTCGGGAGATGTCCCCTTGCCTTGAACCATATTCACCCAATCAGTAAGCATCGGGAAGCTTCTACACACCTTTATGTGCGTGTATAATGGCATATATAATTGAAGTAAATAGGTATGACGCTCAAGGCACTGGGGCTAAGTGAAGACACAAAACTACAAACACGGGCGCCAACTTCGTACTGTTAACAGAAACCACGCTCATTTATACATGCTGCCGAACAAGGTAATCTCAATATGGGTGAGCTAACAAATTATCATGACCCAGTGATCTAGCAGGCACTGGGTCATGATGGCCCAAAAGAAATAGAACGAAGCCCGAAAATAAATCAAAATCTCTGTGTTCACCTCCTGCTATTCCTACCCGCATAGTGCAATAGCCACCTTCTACTGGCACGACACTGTTAGGAAGGCATGCACCTTAGTAATAGGGAACAAAAAACACAGCACAAAACGTGCATAACGTACACTGCTGGGACCTTCAATGAGAAGCCAACAAAAAAGTAGTTTTATAGATGATATTTAAGAGTGGCATGATGTTCGAAAACAAAAGATATGAATGGATGAGCTGGACAGCTACGTTCTTACTGCAGAAGTCCACAAAGACATTCGGGAGTTTTTTCCAGTGTTGGAAGTTCAAGAACAAGTGCTGACGCCCTCACAACACACGAGACAAATTTTGTGTGCCCCTGCAGCTAGTGCAAGCAGAGAGAAAAACTTTAGAATGGTAGGATATCTGATGCACCAGCGCAGGGTGTGCTTAAAGCCGAAATCTCCTGATAATTTGCTTTTTTGCACAATAACATGTGAGAAAATACAACGTAAACCATGCCACAAACCTTATAGACTGTAAATACTAGCAGTAGTACGATCTATGAAAAGAATGGTGTCACGAATAGCTTTTTTTTTCCTTTCGGCTGTCCGTGAAAAAGCACACATAGTGCACGCGGTTTGTTATAATTTTTATCTAGGCTGGTGTACTGACAACAAACATAGTAAATCCGGCCTTTTCCCTGTACTTTTCTTGCTAGGGCAAGGTGCTACTACGCTGCAGGCACTACAAATCCAGAAGGGTTTACGGTTGGGTGTGTGGGTAGAGCATTCTTCGAAGTTCAATACCGAGTGCAATAAAAACAAAAGAACAGAGCATTCTGTTCTCTGTCCCCTCTGTTTTTATTGCACTCCCTATTGCAACTTTAAGTTATGCTGCAAATCACATTCCTTGCTACACTATCTGCTGCAAAACGCTCTTAACGACCCCGACCTGCATTTGCAGAAAAAATAGGTACGGTATGCCACTTTTGAACAAACATTCATCGTATCCTGTATGCCCAACTATTTCCACGGTGTGGTCCTTTTTACGCAACGAATTATCGCAGGTTAAAGTATGTTTGTTAGCAAACCATGTACCAACAAAATCTAGATTGTTGCTACTTAAAACGCCTTGCTCTCGATTCCGTGTTTGGACACCACCACTTAGTTTACTGGCTCGGGCCTCAGGTGGGCTGGATTGGGCCGGGTAGGTGAAATGTTTTTAACACGAAAGTGTTTTATGCCGGGGTCCACCAAGTACATCCGTCACGGATATGGCGTTGATAAAATGGACCCCAACGGGTGAGAAAGAAAAAAAACAAGAAAAAGGTACCCCGCTGGGAATCGAACCCACGAAGTTGCGGCCGCGACGGCAAGCGCCCGACGCCCTACCGACTAAGCTAACTCGGGAGATGCTAGACACGGCGCGAACGCGCGTTATATCTTTCACACATTCTCTTTCGCGGCGGGCGGAGCGGGGCGGTGCCGCCGTTTGTGAGATGTGAAAAGAAGTAATGCTGCACGATCGACACTTACTAGCGCTTACTCTGAGATTGCACGCGATATCGGAGGTCATGGTTAAAGCGTCTCGATACCAGAGAGGTAGACTGGCCGCGCTGGTGTCACTGGCGTCGCCGAGGCACCCTTGACGCCGTTACGATCTTCGCCTTTGGATTCGTGTTAGCGTGCGTCGGCTCATCGGAGTAGTGCAGCTTCCACGTGCACCAACGGGATTTCTCCACCGCCGACTGCTTCAATTGCGAGAGCACCGGCTAACAAAATTGCTGCAATATGCGTTGCAGAAAGGACGCGATTTCGACGGGCGAATGTCGTGCCTTGGTGGAGCGAGAGCAGCGCCTGCGAGACAGAGGCCAGCGGGACGCACACGTTTGCGGCTCAGGCTATGAACCTCTACCTCCCGTGTTGCTGAAGCGCAGTGTGTGTTATGTATGCATGAGCACAGGCGTCGACTACCCATTACTGGAAAGCGCACACTGTGCCGTTTCTCTCCTTAACTGACGACTCTTTGAAGAAGTGCATACCGGTACCAGTGTTGATTATGAGCTTGTTGATATCCTTACGCGGGATTCACGATTCGCTGTGTCCAAATATATGTTCACACCGTCAGCTACCACAACGGTTTAATCATGATCATGAGCGTTAGTCGTCGCGATAGAGACATGCTGTCAACATGGGTGCATCCACGTCAAACGGTGCTATAGCTGCCAAACACGAATAGACATTGTACAAGCTCTCATATATCACTACACAATAAACACTACTTCTGTGAAGACACGTTTCACTTTCGTGTTACACCGATTCCTATGACGGAGGGTTCAGCCATGTTTTTTTCGAATTCGGGACGGGCCCGGGTCTTGCTTGAAGTCACCAAGCCAGATTCGAAGGAGTAAACTACGATGTTTCCAGGCCAGGCCCAGGCTGAGAATCATGCCCAAATTTGGATGGTAACCTCACACGAAACTGAGGTTTGCGTGCTTGCAAGGAATGCTGTGACGAATTTTGACAGAGGACTGAGTTCACACTTATTTATTTGAATTTTGAAACCTAGAAATAAATGTGGCTCCTTTTCCAGACTGATCACAATAGCCATTAGCAAAAAGATCAAAAGAGAGTTGCATCAGGTGTGACGTTGGAGATATGTATGGCAAATATGATGACTGTGACCACGTGTAGTAAGAAAACACTTTGGCATCTGTTGTGAAGGTAGAAAAAACGAAATGGTTTGCGACGTCCACTCGCTCAAGTCCTGGTTGAATTCCCCCAACGGGGATAGCGGCAACGACGTGGTCTCACTGCCACGAGATGCATCTGCCCATCTCGGTAGAACTGTGACTGCAGAGTGGAGGTTCATGTGGTTAATGTAGCAAATGGCATGTCGGTTTGCTAACTCCACTGATTTGGTACTCCACGTGTTCTTGCTCTCATATGAAACTAATTTATGTCTTAACACGGGTCTGAAAATAGCCATACAAGGTTTTGGTGCCTACACTGCTTCAAGGGGTCTGTAGTGATTAGAGCAAAGGTGGAGAGGGAAATAAAGACGGAAACATAAAAGGCATCTTGTTGTAAACATCGTTTCGTACAAACGGGTGAAATACAGTAGACTCTCATTAAACGGAAACTGAAGGGACCAGAAAAGTGTGTTCCATTTAACAGGCATTCCATTTACAGAGAGTTAAAAAGGTGTGCAGAATTCAAATGCAAAACCAAACATATTAGAGACAGTTGCGCCATTTAGGCAACACTTCCATTTAAGAGATTTCCATTTGTGCTTAATTAATGTGCTTTAATTAGAATTTGCAGCTAAATGCAGGCTTTATTAGCAAGGACAGCCTTGTATAACTTTGTTCAATGGTATGTATGGCTGCCAGTACATTAAATGAAATTTATATTTTACCAATACACAACCCTACATTCTAGCAAGGGGTTCACAGATCTCTTGTCGGTATTGGTAGGGTCCTGAGACACCTCTGACTTTTAAAGGGGCCCTGGAGCACTTTTCAAAGTAACCATCGAACGGCTTCATTGAAGCAGTTTATTGCCTCACGAATCGACCGCTCCAAATATTTTCAGAATCCGTCAAATACGAGAGGAGTTAAAAAGATCTGTCGCACGCTGTAATGGCTTTCCCTCTTCTCTCGTCCCTGCGAGCGTGCTGAAAGCTAGGCAAGGAGGGATGGCACGGGAAAAAGAAGTTACGTCACCCGCACGTCATGACCTTAAGAACTTTTTCTTTGTTTTCCTTCGAGCACGCAGCTTACTTTCAGTGTGATGGTGAGCACACGTCTGGGCTCATGGCGGCCACGGTAACTATGCTCAAATCAGCCGATGGCCATGAATTTGGGTATATGACGTCATTTGTAGAAAGAAGAGGGAGCGATTTCTAGCTGACTTTGAGATTTAATTGTAAGCTCCAGGCCGCGAACTGAGCTATAACGTTCGGCTCCAATGTTTTCAGGAACCTCGACTACCGGTTCGGTAGCGTTTTCTGACTCTGCTGAAAAAGTGTTCCAGGACCCCTTTTAAGCACTGCATTGGTAAGCCTTTCTTCGGGAGACAGGTTTATTGCAAGAATGTTGATGTGCCTAAATAAACAGTGTACTTACCTTTATTAGTAGGATGCTCAAGTACATTGGTGGTGTGCTTCAGTTGTAATATATACCCGCCACGGCGATTAGTGGTTAAGGTGCTTGACTGCTGACCCAAAGGTCGCGGGATCAAATCCTGGCTGTAGTGGCCAGTTTGATAGAGGTGAAATCATAGGTCGGAAAACTCACTATGAGTCGACTCACTCAGACTCGGATCAAGCCGTAAGTCTGAGTGAGTCAGGCCGAGTATTGTTTTCGTGAGTCTGAGTACGAGTGAGTCCGGCTGATAAAAATTTCAGTGAGTCTGAGTCCGAGTGAGTCCGAATGAGGAAAATTTCTGTGAGTCTGAGTCCAAGCAGAGTCCTTCAATGCTTTTCTGGTCACGAAACTCCTCCGTAACGTTATGGGGAGAGCTTGCTATGCCGCCGCAGCGGCCGCGTGGCGGCGCTAGGAGCGCGCGGGGGGCATTTAGGAGAGCTTCGCTGCCTAGGGGTAGCTGGGGGCCCGAGAAATCCGGCGGCATCGGCGTTCAGTTTTTCTCGTCGTTTCTTAATTTGTGTGACTGACGGGTGTGAGAAATGTGTGCGAGGACACGGATGGTGTACGTGAGTGACGATGCCGAAAACTTGCTGTGTAGGCTACCGGGTTGTCGCTCCGGCTACAGAGGTATGAGCGGAAAGGTGTCGTTGTTTAGTTTGCCGAGGGACGGCGACGAGAGCGATGGATAGAAACATGCAATACTGCGACAGGAAGCTGGCGGATTTACCTTCGATTCTGAACACGTTAAAGTGTGCGAGAAACATTTTGACGCCACCGACGTTATTCGAACGGACTACTTCATAGTGAAAGGAAAAAATGTGTCTTTGCAACGCGAGAAGGCAAAGTTGCGGGCCGGCGCTGTTTCTTTCGCTTGATAGTTATTTAGAACAGCAGAGAGCTGAGCTAGCTGGTTAGTATTCGTTCTAAAAAGACACGGCGTGCAAACAAGGACACAAGAAAGAAGTCACGGCACCACATACGCCGTCTGTGTTGGCGTTTGTGGTGTCGTGACTTCTTTCTTGTGTCCGTGTTTGCACGCCCTGTCTTTTTAGAATATTTTTTAGGTTCTTTCCAGCTTAGGAAATGCTTTTCATTGTTTCCTTGTTTGCCATTGTTAAAAAAGTTTTTTTTTTTATTTCTATTGACTGAATGTCAACGAAGCTAATTTTTTTTTAACACGAAAGTGTTTTATGCCGGGGTCCACCAAGATTTCAATGACGTATTTCCGTCACGGAAATGACGCGGAAGAAAGGTACACAATCAGATGGCAAAGAAAAAAAGGTTCCGCCACCGGGCATCGAACCCATGACCACTCGGTCCGCAACAATAGATGCCGTGCACGCAGTCCACTGCGCCACGGTCACAGACTCTAGAGGCTTTACAAACGCGCCTTTTATATCTACCACTCTCCCGGTCGGCGGGGTGGTCTTGCCCTCTGGGAGCGGTAAGGTAAAGTAATTCGTCATTACTATGAACTCCGCGATTAGCACCTGCAACGCGTTACACGTCCGTACCATTCGGCGCATTTTCAATAAAAGTTCAATTTTGTCAATGCCTTAACGCCCCGCGAGGTGGCGACATTGGCCCAAGCGTCGTAAAAGCGTCGGCCTCGTTCATAGCATCACGATAATCCAAACCAAAAATAGCTCTGCGACGCGCGCCCGCTCACCCCGTAAAGAATCGCGACCGGGCTACCGGGGTGGTACGACGCGCTTTGCGTTTCCCTCTAGTCCGGCCGTGGTGTTCAATCACATTTTAACATGACGCGGGATGGCGACCAAGTTCTGCGTCTAATAATCGATGCTCTTCTGGCTATCACACCTCGTTCTTTGATTACGCTTTCACCGTTGACTACTACAGCTACCACAAGGGTTTGTTTAATCATTTAACATGGACGTTAGTCGTCGGAATGGAGATGTACCACCAATCATCAAAGCGGGTGCATACACGTTAAATGGTGCCATTAGCTGCCAGACATAATATACATTGTGCAAACTCTTATATCAATGTACAGTAAACATTCAGTTACTTCTGTAAGGGCACGCTTTACTTTCGTTTCTTTGTTTTTTGCATTAGCTTGCTCCTTCCATGTACTGGCCGTGCAGGGAGTTTCCCTACGCTGTCGCTCGTAGCTTTCTGTTTTCTGAGGTACTTTTCAAATAAAATTTTTCTATCTTTCTCTTTCAATCGTAGCATTCTTGCTTTGTTTGCTGTAAAGTGCGACACACTTTCGCTCGTGCAATGTCCACGTAACATGAAAGTGCCAAAGTTACTCGTAGAAAATGGACAAAACGTGGTTACAAACTCGGAGTTAAGGCTAGGTTAGGTCCTAGAGATCAGCTGGTGTTCACGCGGCAAACGGACGTTATACCTTGCGAAAGCTTCGTCGCTCCCGATTTCAAGTGTTGTCGAAGCTCTGTGAGGTAGGCTGCAGCGGAGTGACGTTAGCTTTTATAAAGTGCAAACACAGCGATTTAGAGCTTTTCTTTTTTGTAATGCGGCCGTGTTAAACTCCCGCGGCGTAGACGGCCTGATTGTAAATAGCGCGATCGGCGCTGGCTCAACTCCCGCTACGAGAGTTCAGTGTGCAAAT